>NW_027512686.1:300000-408358 GCF_048772815.1 Callospermophilus lateralis | reverse complement strand
GCTTCTGAAAAACACAATGTCGAGCTCCAAAAAGCAGAACGATACTTTCAGACTACCATGTTATGTTTGTAAATACATAGACAGATAGATATACATGAAATCAAAAATCTGAAACGGTCTGGAAGTGTACATTTCTATAACTTACAATGTCAGTAGTGGGGGGATTAATACCAGATCAAGACGACTGTATCTGCATGAGAAATGGTACAATTTTTGAAAGAGTTTTTTAAATGAAAATGGACAAAAATTTAAAGGGTACAGTAAGTGTTGAGGAGTGACTTGGCAAAAGGAGCACAGAGGTGAGAAAGAATTAAGTAGAGTTCAATAGAACCAGGTATAATTTCTGTACACATGACTCCATGAACAGGAGCAAAGGGAACACTTAAAAATCATAAGACTAAAGAGAGATCAGGAGGGTTTGTACTAGTCTAGAAATGCTGACCTGAAAACCAACTAAAGTTTTCAACTCCTTCTTTTGAGGAACATTAGCTGTGCCGTGCTTTTCAAAAATGACTTGTCATAACTGATTGATGCCCATGTTAGCAACTCTTCTGAAATTACGTTGAAAGTAGACTAATGTGATTACGTTGCTTCTTATTTTTAAGAAGGCCGTTGCAATCCTGCATTTATTTCACACCTCAGTGCTTGTTTTACACACAAGCACACACACCCACACACCACACACATCAACAAACCCAGAAACACATAATTAGAGCACATTTAACACTCAAATAAAGCTTTACCTACTAATTCATAACTAGGGTATTTTTTAATATGTATTGTGTCTTGGTCTCTACTGGGGAAACATTGTTCAATGTGAGTTCTCTGGTTTGTTGTAGGGCAGTGAATGTTCACTTGTTGTCAATGATATAGAAATGGGGAGTAAGGGTTTAAAAGTTTTTCAGTAGGTAGGCAGAGTCAGAGTATGGACTCTAAGAATAAGAAATTGGGGAATTTCCTCTTTGTTTCTTCATTTCTATTGCCTAATAATGCATGTATATTTTCCAAAAGTCTCCCAGAAAGCAAGGACTAGGTCAATCCACATATCTGTGAACCATAGCAGAATGCGATTCTGAATTTCATATAAACAGTCATAAAATCAAAAAGACAGGTGCTGGGATTTTGGCTCAGCACTAGAGTGCTGGCTTCACACTTTCAAAGGTCCTGAGTTGGATCCCCAACACCATATGTAGAAGGAATGAATGAACCAATGCATGAGTGTATGATGAATGAATTAAAGGTATAAGGAGGAGGAGGAGGAGGAGAAATAGAAGAAGATGATGAGTAATTTGACAGAAGGGAAAAAAGGGGAGGAGAGTGAGTTTAAAGTGTGGTTTCCAATTCCCAAGCGTTAAATTACTGCAGATGGGATAGAGAGAGAATTGGGAGGGCAGGAGAGGGGGGATAGTAGAGGCTAGAAAAGGTAGCAGAATACAACAGGTACTAATATGGCATTTTGTAAAAATGTGGATGTGTAAACAATGTGATTGTGCAATCTGTATATGGGGTGAAAATGGGAGTTCATAACTCACTTGAATCTAATGTAGGAAATATGGTATCTCAAGAGCTATGTAATGTTTCAAGCAACCAATATAAACAAGAGGTCTTCATTTTTCTTTGTAGTTGAGATCTCCTGTTTCCGTGACATGTTTAGTTGTGTTCTCTCCTTTAGTCCTCTCATGCTCTAGTTATTCTGATATGGAAAAACTAGCTGAAATGCCCAACCAGTCTGTAAATCAGTGACAATTCTTCATTAAGCCTAAAGTCACTTTACATTGCTACAGTCATACTAAATACACTTCTTTGTTGGGAGTTTAAAAGATATTTCCATCAGCTAGATTACAAGTACCTAGAACTCCCATTCTTGTTTATGTAAGAGTGGCTTCATCAGATTAAATGCTGTTCTCTGGAATAAAATAAAATAGGAATAATTTACTCAGAAGATTCCTACGTAAACCATCTTTATTTACAAAATACTATCTTAAGAATTATTGTTTCATTGAGCTTCAATTGGAGCCAAAGTATAGTCAATTACTGAAGTAAAAGCAGTTACTTAAAAACTAAAAATGAGAGATAAGTCAAATTACATTTGAAGAGAGAGCAACAGCATGAGGTTTCTTGTTTGGTTGTGGATGTTGAGTAACAGGCTCATTTGCAGGTGGAAGGAACCCTTCAGGGAACTCACTTGTACTTTCAGAATGGGGGTGTAGAGGGCTGAATTCCAGCTGTTGGGAGAAGATTGTGAGGAAAACCCCCTCCCTGCATAGACACATCACATTGGAAATTTAGTGGGTGGCGGGTCAGGTGGAAAATAATCTCCAGGTTCCCAGACAAGTTTCCTGGGAGAGGTGGAGGAAAAAAAAGGTCCTCTTCTCAGGAACTGACTCCTTGGGTCAACTGGAAACAAGGCACCTCTGACTGGAGGGAAAGGTGCCTACACAGAGCCAGAGCCAGTTGCTTGGTTTTCAGCATGGAGAGGTGAATCAGGCACATCAAAGTCCAAAGGAGGCATATTTGGAATTCTGTGTTCTGCTGGTCCCGATGCTCTACCACAGTTTGAGTAAAACCCATCTTGCCTTTGTAGAAAAAGACGTGCATCAGAAGAATATGGTTGGCCTGGCGGAGGGATCATCAGCCTGCTGGCCTTTTCCCCTGGAGGAGAGAGGGGCCCAGTCTGAGAAGGTGCTCTCTGAAAATCGGTGAACTTATGACAGCTGGTTTCTCTTCGTTTACTGCTAGTCGCATGGTCCAGAGGATTGTCCAGGGCCCCTTGACCCTCTTCCTCCTCCCACTGGAGTGAATGTTGAGAGTGTGAGTGGACCACTCTTTTCAAAATGAGGAGGTATCCTTTCAGATGAAGGGTGATCTATTGGTGATGGCCCATTTGGAGAAGGCTTTCTGCCCATTGCTGAGTTGGAAACATCCAGTGCATCATAGGGATCTTTTCCTACAAGTTTAAATCTCAGCTCCTTCTCAGTTAATTTTTGTCTATTGCCTGCATTTTGTTTCCTGAAATAGCTGAGGTTTCTTTCAGCAATCCGAGCTGCCAACTCACTAGCATGTGCTTCTTTCTCAGAGGAAATAATCTTCTCAGACAGGAATGAACAGTACTCTGCAATTGTTCTTCAAGATATTGGGCTCTCTTTCTGTAGGTCTCCAGCTCTTTTATTGTATGGCTCATCTTTTCTTCGACTTTGGAAAGTTTCTCCTCTTGCTCCACACGGTAGTTTTCCTCCACTCTTAATTTCCTGTGCAGTTTCATCGTATTTTCTTGATAGTGTTCCATCATGACTTTCAAGTTCTTCTGTAGGGTCTCATTCTCACTTTGTAGCTGTGCATTTTCTGACTGCAAGGATGTCTGTTCAGTCTGCAGACTTTTAAGGTGTTCTGTAAGGTCTTCCGTGGTTTTCTCCACTTCAGATGAGAAAGTACATTTTTGATTTCTTCCTCCTTCCAAGATTTCTAAGGAGGCCTTTAGCTTATCACCATAAACCAGGTTCCTCAAAGCTCCTTTGGACTCATCCTCCAAGTGAGCACCAATTTCGGGTTCACTCGTCTTTCCCAGTTCCAGGTGACCACCATCCCTTTGGGCTCCCAGGCTTGGAGAAGATCTATCCTTGATCATCAGCAAGCACTCACTCAGAGACTCCATGTGATTTTCGGTGTCCCTTAGAACTTGTTCTCCAGCTACTTTAGAGTCCTCTAATATGATTTTTGCTTTATATTGGACACCTCCTTGTTCCCTCTGTGCTTCAGCTTCTCCTTGTATTGTTGGTCTCTGCGTTTGCGGAAGTAGGGATCCTTCATTCAAAACCTCTGTGATTGCCAGCTTCAGTTCTTCCTCATTCACTTGAAAGAGTCTCCAGTTTGTTTTGGCTTCAGCTATTTGTGATCTGAGGGATTCAGATTCACCTTGGAGGGACTGTATCCCTCTTGATAGATGCGCCATCGTTTCATCCTGTTGACCATGTTTAGCCTTCTGTGCTTTGGGCTCTTCTTCTAGAAAGAGCATTTCAACGCCATGGCTGGATTTGGACCTATGCAGCTTTTCGTAGGTTGCCTCCAGCTGTTGTGCTTCCCTTGAACCCTTCTCAAACCTGCAATCCTTTAAAGATGAGTCTAAGCCTTTATGTTCTTTTTCAACAAGGCTCACTTTATCATGAAGTCCACATTTTGCCTCAATAAGTCCAGCAAGATTTAGAGCCAGCCTTTTTTCTATTCCCACGTAAAGCCTGCTACTAACCGACTGAAAAGCTCTCCAGAAAAGTGAGAGAACACCAAAAAATCCAAGTGCTGTACACCTCATCAACTCCCAAGGAAAGCCATAAGGAAGATGGCCTGGCTTCATGTCTTCGGACAATGCTGCCACAACTCTGGGTTTTTCTTCCAGAACCACCCACTAGTATGGCTGAGAGGCAGCCCTTGGCTCCTCCATCACGCCAAGACAGCTTTGGCTCTTGCCACCACAACCACAGCCTGCCCAGGCAGGCCAACACAGGCTGTGGACACTCAGGTGTTTGGTCTGGAACTCCAACCTGCACCAGGCAACGGAGCAGACCACTGTGTGCCCCTTCAGGGGCTGAGCGTATGGTGGGTGGTGTGCGTATGGTGGTGGGAGCCATTATCAAGGATTCCCAGGAGCCTTGTTGTCTCAACTGCCCATCAGGGGAGTCTTGTCCCCTTCCCTACCCAGTGCATCCTCGAGTGACACATGTTTAGGTCCCTCCCACTCCAGCCAGAGAGAATTCCTCTCCATGCCACCCACCCCTTGATTTGGTTTAGGCCAGGCCAAGGCGGGGTTAGTAGGAAGATTCCATCCAGTCACAATAACATTCAGTTTGATGTCACTCAGATTCTAAAGCTGACTAAACTGTTCAAACAGCTTTTATGGCCTATATTGGTCTTTGTGTCCTTTGCCTTTTGTTTGAGTGACTCAGTCCTTTTTCTGCCCTTGTGCTCTCCCTATTTCCTACCTTCCTTGCTTCCTTCCCCCCTTCCTGGTTTTTCTCCTTTTCTTCTTCCTTCTTCTATACCTCCATCCTTCCCTACAACTTTGCCTTCCTCCCTTCCAACTTTCTCTCTCCCTTACCTCCCTTTTCTTTCCTTGCAAGTGTTTGGGGTGAAAGTCCATGGCAGGCCAGCGCCAAGCTAGGCAAGGTCACTGCCACTGAGCTACAACATCCCCAGACCTGCTGCCACTTTCTATGCAAGTAATTTGAATTATCTCTAAAGAGAAACTCTCACATTAGTCTACTTTCAATGTAATTTCAGAAGAGTTGCTAACATGGCCATCAATCAGTTATGACAAGTCCTTTTTGAAAAGCACGGCACAGCTAATGTTCCTCAAAAGAAGGAGTTGAAACTTTAGTTGCTTTTCAGGTCAGCATTTCTAGACTAGTACAAACCCTCCTAATCCTGGTCTCTCCTTAGTCCTATGATTTTTTGAAGTGTCCCCTTTGCTCCTGTTCATGGAGTCATGTGTACAGAAATTATACCTGGTTCTATTGAACTCTACTTAATTCTTTCTCGCCTCTGTGCTCCTTTTGCCAAGTCACTCCTCAACACTTACTGTAACCCTTTAAATTTTTTGTCCATTTTCATTTAAAAAACTCCTTCAAAAATTGTACCATTTCTCATGCAGATACAGTCGTCTTGATCTGGTATTAATCCCCCACTACTGACATTGTAAGTTATACAAATGTACACTTCCAGACCGTTTTCAGATTTTTGATTTCTGTATATCTATCTGTCTATGTATTTAAAAACATAACATGGAATTCTGAAAGTACCATTCTGCTTTTGGAGCTCAATATTGTGTTTTTCAGAAGCAGGCCTATTACACAGAGATGAATCCATGGTACCTAGATTGAGGTCAAACCGAAATGTGCACTCTGATTCCCATGATATTGTTCTACCTACTAATGGACAGTTCAGTTATATCCAGACCTCACCACCTCCCCCATTAAGTAAACCCTTGTGAAGAGACATGTAGATGCCTTTATGAACATATTGATAATTTTTCATGGCAGTGTTTTCCAAAAACCAGTTAGTAAAATCAATTTATTCCTTTTCAGCCTGAAATTACCTTCATTCCAGTTTACTGGTATAAGAACCGCAGTATATCAGCAACAATTCTCCAATAGTAGTTAAGGCAGAAGTCATTCTAAATAACAATGAGTGCCGGATCGTCCATGTATTTTACACAGCCCATGACAGGGGACATCCGTCCACTCGTTTAGAACAACTGATGTTTTATGCTGGCAATTTAGGTTTATTGATAGGAGTGATTAGAAAACAGGTGAGACAGACTGATTAGATTCATTATGTATGTTGGCTTTGTTTTTCTAGGCCTGAATTTTTCACATTTCAATTAATTGCAGGTTAAGTATTAGGCAGATTCTTCACTGGGCTTCAAATGTGATAAAGTTGCTTCTTATTTTTAAGAAGGCCGTTGCAATCCTGCATTTATTTTACACCTCAGTGCTTGTTTTACACACAAGCACACACACCCACACACCACACACATCAACAAACACACAAACACATAATTAGAGCACATTTAACACTCAAATAAAGCTTTACCTACTAATTCATAACTAGGGTATTTTTTTAATAAGTATTGTGTCTTGGTCTCTACTGGGGAAATATTGTTCAATGTGAGTTCTCTGGTTTGTTGTAGGGCAGTGAATGTTCACTTGTTGGCAATGATATAGAAATGGGGAGTTAGGGTTTAAAAGTTTTTTCAGTAGGTAGGCAGAGTCAGAGTATGGACTCTAAGAATAAGAAATTGGGGAAATTCCTCTTTGTTTCTTCATTTCTATTGCCTAATAATGCATGTATATTTTCCAAAAGTCTCCCAGAAAACAAGGACTAGGTCAATCCACATATCAGTGAACCATAGCAGAATGCGATTCTGAATTTAATATAAACAGTCATAAAATCAAAAAGGCAGGTGTTGGGATTTTGGCTCAGCACTAGAGTGCTGGCTTCACACTTTCAAAGGTCCTGAGTTGGATCCCCAACACCATATGTAGAAGGAATGAATGAACCAATGCATGAGTGTATGATGAATGAATTAAAGGTATAAGGAGGAGGAGGAGGAGGAGGAGAAATAGAAGAAGATGATGAGTAATTTGACAGAAGGGAAAAAGGGGAGAAGAGTGAGTTTAAAGTGTGGTTTCCAATTCCCAAGCATTAAATTACAGCAGATGGGATAGAGAGAGAAGATGGGAGGGCAGAAGAGGAGGGATAGTAGAGGCTAGAAAAGGTAGCAGAATACAACAGGTACTAATATGGCATTTTGTAAAAATGTGGATGTGTAAACAATGTGATTGTGCAATCTGTATATGGGGTGAAAATGGGAGTTCATAACTCACTTGAATCTAATGTAGGAAATATGGTATCTCAAGAGCTATGTAATGTTTTAAGCAACCAATGTAAACAAGAGGTCTTCATTTTTCTTTGTAGTTGAGATCTCCTGTTTCCGTGACATGTTTAGTTGTGTTCTCTCCTTTAGTCCTCCCATGCTCTAGGTATTCTGATATGGAAAAACTAGCTGAAATGCCCAACCAGTCTGTAAATCAGTGACAATTCTTCTTTAATCCTAAAGTCACTTTACATTTGCTACAGTCATACTAAATACACTTATTTTTTGGGAGTTTAAAAGATATTTCCATCAGCTAGATTACAAGTACCTAGAACTCCCATTCTTGTTTATGTAAGAGTGGCTTCATAAGATTAAATGCTGCTCTCTGGAATAAAATAAAATAGAAATAATTTACTCAGAAGATTCCTACATAAACCATCTTTATTTACAAAATACTATCTTAAGAATTATTGTTTCATTGAGCTTCAATTGGAGCCAAAGTATAGTCAATTACTAAAGTAAAAGCAGTTACTTAAAAACTAAAAATGAGAGATAAGTCAAATTACATTTGAAGAGAGAGCAACAGCATGAGGTTTCTTGTTTGGTTCTGGATGTTGAGTAACAGGCTCATTTGCAGGTGGAAGGAACCCTTCAGGGAACTCACTTGTACTTTCAGAATGGGGGTGTAGAGGGCTGAATTCCAGCTGTTGGGGGAAGATTGTGAGGAAAACCCCCTCCCTGCATAGACACATCACATTGGAAATGGAGTGGGTGGCGGGTCAGGTGGAAAATAATCTCCAGGTTCCCAGACAAGTTTCCTGGGAGAGGTGGAGGAAAAAAAAGGTCCTCTTCTCAGGAACTGACTCCTTGGGTCAACTGGAAACAAGGCACCTCTGACTGGAGGGAAAGGTGCCAACACAGAGCCAGAGCCAGTTGCTTGGTTTTCAGCATGGAGAGGTGAATCAGGCACATCAGAGTCCAAAGGAGGCATATTAGGAATTCTGTGTTCTGCTGGTCCCGATGCTCTACCACAATTTGAGTAAAACCCATCTTGCCTTTGTAGAAAAAGACGTGCATCAGAAGAATATGGTTGGCCTGGTGGAGGGATCATCAGCCTGCTGGCCTGTTCCCCTGGAGGAGAGAGGGGCCCAGTCTGAGAAGGTGCTCTCTGAAAATCGGTGAACTTATGACAGCTGGATTCTCTTCCTTTACTGCCAGTCGCATGGTCCAGAGAATTCTCCAGGGCCCCTTGACCCTCTTCCTCCTCCCACTGGAGTGAAAGGTGAGAGTGTGAGTGGACCACTCTTTTCAAAATGAGGAGGTCTCCTTTCAGTTGAAGGGTGACCTATTGGTGAGGGCCCATTTGGAGAAGGCTTTCTGCCCATTGCTGAGTTGGAAACATCCAGTGCATCATGTGGATCTTTTCCTACAAGTTCAAATCTCAGCTCCTTCTCAGTTAATTTTTGTCTGTTGCGTGCATTTTGTTTCCTGAAATAGCTGAGGTTTCTTTCAGCAATCCGAGCTGCCAACTCACTAGCATGTGCTTCTTTCTCAGAGGAAATAATCTTCCCCAGACAGAATGAATGGTACTCTGCAATTGTTCTTCAAGATATTGGGCTCTCTTTCTGTAGGTCTCCAGCTCTTTTATTGTATGGTTCTTCTTTTCTTCGACTTTGGAAAGTTTCTCCTCTTGCTCCACACGGTAGTTTTCCTCCACTCTTAATTTCCTGTGCATTTTCATCGTATTTTCTTGATAGCGTTCCATCATGACTTTCAAGTTCTTCTGTAGGGTCTCATTCTCACTTTGTAGCTGTGCATTTTCTGACTGCAAGGATGTCTGTTCAGTCTGCAGACTTTTAAGGTGTTCTGTAAGGTCTTCCGTGGTTTTCTCCACTTCAGATGAGAAAGTACATTTTTGATTTCTTCCTCCTTCCAAGATTTCTAAGGAGGCCTTTAGCTTATCACCATAAACCAGGTTCCTCAAAGCTCCTTTGGACTCATCCTCCAAGTGAGCACCAATTTCGGGTTCACTCGTCTTTCCCAGTTCCAGGTGACCACCATCCCTTTGGGCTCCCAGGCTTGAAGAAGATCTATCCTTCATCTTCAGCAAGCATTCACTCAGAGACTCCATGTGATTTTCGGTGTCCCTTAGAACTTGTTCTCCAGCTACTTTAGAGTCCTCTAATATGATTTTTGCTTTATATTGGACACCTCCTTGTTCCCTCTGTGCTTCAGCTTCTCCTTGTATTGTTGGTCTCTGCGTTTGCGGAAGTAGGGATCCTTCATTCAAAACCTCTTTGATTGCCAGCTTCAGTTCTTCCTCATTCACTTGAAAGAGTCTCCAGTTTGTTTTGGCTTCAGCTATTTGTGATCTGAGGGATTCAGATTCACCTTGGAGGGACTGTATCCCTCTTGATAGATGCGCCATCGTTTCATCCTGTTGACCATGTTTAGCCTTCTGTGCTTTGAGCTCTTCTTCTAGAAAGAGCATTTCAACGCCATGGCTGGATTCGGACCTATGCAGCTTTTTGTAGGTTGCCTCCAGCTGTTGTGCTTCCCTTGAACCCTTCTCAAACCTGCAATCCTTTAAAGATGAGTCTAAGCCTTTATGTTCTTTTTCAACAAGGCTCACTTTATCAAGAAGTCCACATTTTGCCTCAATAAGTCCAGCAAGATTGAAGAGTCTCCAGTTTTGGAGCGCTACATTGTGTTTTTCAGAAGCAGGCCTATTAGACAGAGATGAATCCATGTTACCTAGATTGAGGTCAAACCGGAATGTGCACTCTGATTCCCATGATATTGTTCTACCTACTAAGGGACAGTTCAGTTATATCCAGACCTCACCACCTCCCCCATTAAGTAACACCCTTGTGAAGAGACATGTAGATGCCTTTATGGACATATTGATAATTTTTCATGGCAGTGTTTTCCAAAAACCAGTTAGTAAAATCAATTTATTCCTTTGCAGCCTGTAATTACCTTCATTCCAGTTTACTGGTATAAGAACCTCAGTATATCAGCAACAATTCTCCAATAGTAGTTCAGGCAGAAGTCATTCTAGATAACAATCAGTGCCGGATCGTCCATGTATTTTACACAGCCCATGACAGGGGACATCCATCCAGTCGTTTAGAACAACTGATGTTTTATGCTGGCAATTTAGGTTTATTGAAAGGAGTGATTAGAAAACAGGTGAGACAGACTGATTAGATTCAGTATGTATATTGGTTTGTTTTTCGAGGCCTGAATTTTTCACATTTCAATTAATTGTAGGTTAAGTATCAGGCAGAGTCTTCACTGGGCTTCAAATGTGATAAAGTTGCTTCTTATTTTTAAGAAGGCCGTTGCAATCCTGCATTTATTTTACACCTCAGTGCTTGTTTCACACACAAGCACACACACCCACACACCACACACATCAACAAACACACAAACACATAATTAGAGCACATTTAACACTCAAATAAAGCTTTATCTACTAACTCATAACTAGGGTGTTTTTTTAATAAGTATTGTGTCTTGGTCTCTACTGGGGAAACATTGTTCAATGTGAGTTCTCTGGTTTTTTGTAGTGCAGTGAATGTTCACTTGTTGGCAATGATATAGAAATGGGGAGTAAGGGTTTAAAAGATTTTACAGTAGGTAGGCAGAGTCAGAGTATGGACTCTAATAATAAGAAATTGGGGAATTTCCTCTTTGTTTCTTCATTTGTATTGCCTAATAATGCATGTATATTTTCCAAAAGTCTCCCAGAAAACAAGGACTAGGTCAATCCACATATCAGTAAACCATAGCAGAATGCGATTCTGAATTTCATATAAACAGTCATAAAATCAAAAAGACAGGTGCTGGGGTTTTGGCTCAGCACTACAGTGCTGGCTTCACACTTTCAAAGGTCCTGAGTTGGATCCCCAACACCATATGTGAAAGGAATGAATGAACCAATGCATGAGTGTATGATGAATGAATTAAAGGTATAAGGAGGAGGAGGAGGAGGAGAAATAGAAGAAGATGATGAGTAATTTGACAGAAGGGAAAAAGGGGAGGAGAGTGAGTTTAAAGTGTGGTTTCCAATTCCCAAGCGTTAAATTACAGCAGATGGGATAGAGAGAGAAGATGGGAGGGCAGAAGAGGAGGGATAGTAGAGGCTAGAAAAGGTAGCAGAATACAACAGGTACTAATATGGCATTTTGTAAAAATGTGGATGTGTAAACAATGTGATTGTGCAATCTGTATATGGGGTGAAAATGGGAGTTCATAACTCACTTGAATCTAATGTAGGAAATATGGTATCTCAAGAGCTATGTAATGTTTTAAGCAACCAATATAAACAAGAGGTCTTCATTTTTCTTTGTAGTTGAGATCTCCTGTTTCCGTGACATGTTTAGTTGTGTTCTCTCCTTTAGTCCTCCCATGCTCTAGTTATTCTGATATGGAAAAACTAGCTGAAATGCCCAACCAGTCTGTAAATCAGTGACAATTCTTCTTTAAGCCTAAAGTCACTTTACATTTGCTACAGTCATACTAAATACACTTATTTTTTGGGAGTTTAAAAGATATTTCCATCAGCTAGATTACAAGTACCTAGAACTCCCATTCTTGTTTATGTAAGAGTGGCTTCATCAGATTAAATGCTGCTCTCTGGAATAAAATAAAATAGGAATAATTTACTCAGAAGATTCCTACGTAAACCATCTTTATTTACAAAATACTATCTTAAGAATTATTGTTTCATTGAGCTTCAATTGGAGCCAAAGTATAGTCAATTACTAAAGTAAAAGCAGTTACTTAAAAACTAAAAATGAGAGATAAGTCAAATTACATTTGAAGAGAGAGCAACAGCATGAGGTTTCTTGTTAGGTTCTGGATGTTGAGTAACAGGCTCATTTGCAGGTGGAAGGAACCCTTCAGGGAACTCACTTGTACTTTCAGAATGGGGGTGTAGAGGGCTGAATTCCAGCTGTTGGGGGAAGATTGTGAGGAAAACCCCCTCCCTGCATAGACACATCACATTGGAAATGGAGTGGGTGGCGGGTCAGGTGGAAAATAATCTCCAGGTTCCCAGACAAGTTTCCTGGGAGAGGTGGAGGAAAAAAAAGGTCCTCTTCTCAGGAACTGACTCCTTGGGTCAACTGGAAACAAGGCACCTCTGACTGGAGGGAAAGGTGCCAACACAGAGCCAGAGCCAGTTGCTTGGTTTTCAGCATGGAGAGGTGAATCAGGCACATCAGAGTCCAAAGGAGGCATATTAGGAATTCTGTGTTCTGCTGGTCCCGATGCTCTACCACAATTTGAGTAAAACCCATCTTGCCTTTGTAGAAAAAGACGTGCATCAGAAGAATATGGTTGGCCTGGTGGAGGGATCATCAGCCTGCTGGCCTGTTCCCCTAGAAGAGAGAGGGGCCCAGTCTGAGAAGGTGCTCTCTGAAAATCGGTGAACTTATGACAGCTGGATTCTCTTCCTTTACTGCTAGTCGCATGGTCCAGAGGATTCTCCAGGGCCCCTTGACCCTCTTCCTCCTCCCACTGGAGTGAAAGGTGAGAGTGTGAGTGGACCACTCTTTTCAAAATGAGGAGGTCTCCTTTCAGTTGAAGGGTGACCTATTGGTGAGGGCCCATTTGGAGAAGGCTTTCTGCCCATTGCTGAGTTGGAAACATCCAGTGCATCATAGGGATCTTTTCCTACAAGTTCAAATCTCAGCTCCTTCTCAGTTAATTTTTGTCTGTTGCGTGCATTTTGTTTCCTGAAATAGCTGAGGTTTCTTTCAGCAATCCGAGCTGCCAACTCACTAGCATGTGCTTCTTTCTCAGAGGAAATTATCTTCCCCAGACAGGAATGAATGGTACTCTGCAATTGTTCTTCAAGATATTGGGCTCTCTTTCTGTAGGTCTCCAGCTCTTTTATTGTATGGCTCTAATTTTCTTCGACTTAGGAAAGTTTCTCCTCTTGCTCCACACGGTAGTTTTCCTCCACTCTTAATTTCCTGTGCAGTTTCATCGTATTTTCTTGATAGCGTTCCATCATGACTTTCAAGTTCTTCTGTAGGGTCTCATTCTCACTTTGTAGCTGTGCATTTTCTGACTGCAAGGATGTCTGTTCAGTCTGCAGACTTTTAAGGTGTTCTGTAAGGTCTTCCATGGTTTTCTCCACTTAGATGAGAAAGTACATTTTTGATTTCTTCCTCCTTCCAAGATTTCTAAGGAGGCCTTTAGCTTACCACCATAAACCAGGTTCCTCAAAGCTCCTTTGGACTCATCCTCCAAGGGAGCACCAATTTCGGGTTCACTCGTCTTTCCCAGTTCCAGGTGACCACCATCCCTTTGGGCTCCCAGGCTTGGAGAAGATCTATCCTTGATCTTCAGCAAGCATTCACTCAGAGACTCCATGTGATTTTTGGTGTCCCTTAGAACTTGTTCTCCAGCTACTTTAGAGTCCTCTAATATGATTTTTGCTTTATATTGGACACCTCCTTGTTCCCTCTGTGCTTCAGCTTCTCCTTGTATTGTTGGTCTCTGCGTTTGCGGAAGTAGGGATCCTTCATTCAAAACCTCTTTGATTGCCAGCTTCAGTTCTTCCTCATTCACTTGAAAGAGTCTCCAGTTTGTTTTGGCTTCAGCTATTTGTGATCTGAGGGATTCAGATTCACCTTGGAGGGACTGTATCCCTCTTGATAGATGCGCCATCGTTTCATTCTGTTGACCATGTTTAGCCTTCTGTGCTTTGGGCTCTTCTTCTAGAAAGAGCATTTCAACGCCATGGCTGGATTCGGACCTATGCAGCTTTTTGGTAGGTTGCCTCCAGCTGTTGTGCTTCCCTTGAACCCTTCTCAAACCTGCAATCCTTTAAAGATGAGTCTAAGCCTTTATGTTCTTTTTCAACAAGGCTCACTTTATCAAGAAGTCCACATTTTGCCTCAATAAGTCCAGCAAGATTGAAGAGTCTCCAGTTTTGGAGCGCTACATTGTGTTTTTCAGAAGCAGGCCTATTAGACAGAGATGAATCCATGTTACCTAGATTGAGGTCAAACCGGAATGTGCACTCTGATTCTCATGATATTGTTCTACCTACTAATGGACAGTTCAGTTATATCCAGACCTCACCACCTCCGCCATTAAGTAACACCCTTGTGAAGAGACATGTAGATGCCTTTATGAACATATTGATAATTTTTCATGGCAGTGTTTTCCAAAAACCAGTTAGTAAAATCAATTTATTCCTTTGCAGCCTGAAATTACCTTCATTCCAGTTTACTGGTATAAGAACCGCAGTATATCAGCAACAATTCTCCAATAGTAGTTCAGGCAGAAGTCATTCTAGATAACAATCAGTGCCGGATCGTCCATGTATTTTACACAGCCCATGACAGGGGACATCCGTCCACTCGTTTAGAACAACTGATGTTTTATGCTGGCAATTTAGGTTTATTGAAAGGAGTGATTAGAAAACAGGTGAGACAGACTGATTAGATTCAGTATGTATGTTGGCTTTGTTTTTCGAGGCCTGAATTTTTCACATTTCAATTAATTGTAGGTTAAGTATCAGGCAGAGTCTTCACTGGGCTTCAAATGTGATAAAGTTGCTTCTTATTTTTAAGAAGGCCGTTGCAATCCTGCATTTATTTTACACCTCAGTGCTTGTTTCACACACAAGCACACACACCCACACACCACACACATCAACAAACACACAAACACATAATTAGAGCACATTTAACACTCAAATAAAGCTTTACCTACTAACTCATAACTAGGGTGTTTTTTTAATAAGTATTGTGTCTTGGTCTCTACTGGGGAAACATTGTTCAATGTGAGTTCTCTGGTTTTTTGTAGTGCAGTGAATGTTCAATTGTTGGCAATGATATAGAAATGGGGAGTAAGGGTTTAAAAGATTTTACAGTAGGTAGGCAGAGTCAGAGTATGGACTCTAATAATAAGAAATTGGGGAATTTCCTCTTTGTTTCTTCATTTGTATTGCCTAATAATGCATGTATATTTTCCAAAAGTCTCCCAGAAAACAAGGACTAGGTCAATCCACATATCAGTGAACCATAGCAGAATGCGATACTGAATTTCATATAAACAGTCATAAAATCAAAAAGACAGGTGCTGGGGTTTTGGCTCAGCACTAGAGTGCTGGCTTCACACTTTCAAAGGTCCTGAGTTGGATCCCCAACACCATATGTGAAAGGAATGAATGAACCAATGCATGAGTGTATGATGAATGAATTAAAGGTATAAGGAGGAGGAGGAGGAGGAGAAATAGAAGAAGATGATGAGTAATTTGACAGAAGGGAAAAAGGGGAGGAGAGTGAGTTTAAAGTGTGGTTTCCAATTCCCAAGCGTTAAATTACAGCAGATGGGATAGAGAGAGAAGATGGGAGGGCAGAAGAGGAGGGATAGTAGAGGCTAGAAAAGGTAGCAGAATACAACAGGTACTAATATGGCATTTTGTAAAAATGTGGATGTGTAAACAATGTGATTGTGCAATCTGTATATGGGGTGAAAATGGGAGTTCATAACTCACTTGAATCTAATGTAGGAAATATGGTATCTCAAGAGCTATGTAATGTTTTAAGCAACCAATATAAACAAGAGGTCTTCATTTTTCTTTGTAGTTGAGATCTCCTGTTTCCGTGACATGTTTAGTTGTGTTCTCTCCTTTAGTCCTCCCATGCTCTAGTTATTCTGATATGGAAAAACTAGCTGAAATGCCCAACCAGTCTGTAAATCAGTGACAATTCTTCTTTAAGCCTAAAGTCACTTTACATTTGCTACAGTCATACTAAATACACTTATTTTTTGGGAGTTTAAAAGATATTTCCATCAGCTAGATTACAAGTACCTAGAACTCCCATTCTTGTTTATGTAAGAGTGGCTTCATCAGATTAAATGCTGCTCTCTGGAATAAAATAAAATAGGAATAATTTACTCAGAAGATTCCTACGTAAACCATCTTTATTTACAAAATACTATCTTAAGAATTATTGTTTCATTGAGCTTCAATTGGAGCCAAAGTATAGTCAATTACTAAAGTAAAAGCAGTTACTTAAAAACTAAAAATGAGAGATAAGTCAAATTACATTTGAAGAGAGAGCAACAGCATGAGGTTTCTTGTTTGGTTCTGGATGTTGAGTAACAGGCTCATTTGCAGGTGGAAGGAACCCTTCAGGGAACTCACTTGTACTTTCAGAATGGGGGTGTAGAGGGCTGAATTCCAGCTGTTGGGGGAAGATTGTGAGGAAAACCCCCTCCCTGCATAGACACATCACATTGGAAATGGAGTGGGTGGCGGGTCAGGTGGAAAATAATCTCCAGGTTCCCAGACAAGTTTCCTGGGAGAGGTGGAGGAAAAAAAAGGTCCTCTTCTCAGGAACTGACTCCTTGGGTCAACTGGAAACAAGGCACCTCTGACTGGAGGGAAAGGTGCCAACACAGAGCCAGAGCCAGTTGCTTGGTTTTCAGCATGGAGAGGTGAATCAGGCACATCAGAGTCCAAAGGAGGCATATTAGGAATTCTGTGTTCTGCTGGTCCCGATGCTCTACCACAATTTGAGTAAAACCCATCTTGCCTTTGTAGAAAAAGACGTGCATCAGAAGAATATGGTTGGCCTGGTGGAGGGATCATCAGCCTGCTGGCCTGTTCCCCTAGAGGAGAGAGGGGCCCAGTCTGAGAAGGTGCTCTCTGAAAATCGGTGAACTTATGACAGCTGGATTCTCTTCCTTTACTGCTAGTCGCATGGTCCAGAGGATTCTCCAGGGCCCCTTGACCCTCTTCCTCCTCCCACTGGAGTGAAAGGTGAGAGTGTGAGTGGACCACTCTTTTCAAAATGAGGAGGTCTCCTTTCAGTTGAAGGGTGACCTATTGGTGAGGGCCCATTTGGAGAAGGCTTTCTGCCCATTGCTGAGTTGGAAACATCCAGTGCATCATAGGGATCTTTTCCTACAAGTTCAAATCTCAGCTCCTTCTCAGTTAATTTTTGTCTGTTGCGTGCATTTTGTTTCCTGAAATAGCTGAGGTTTCTTTCAGCAATCCGAGCTGCCAACTCACTAGCATGTGCTTCTTTCTCAGAGGAAATAATCTTCCCCAGACAGGAATGAATGGTACTCTGCAATTGTTCTTCAAGATATTGGGCTCTCTTTCTGTAGGTCTCCAGCTCTTTTATTGTATGGCTCTTCTTTTCTTCGACTTTGGAAAGTTTCTCCTCTTGCTCCACACGGTAGTTTTCCTCCACTCTTAATTTCCTGTGCAGTTTCATCGTATTTTCTTGATAGCGTTCCATCATGACTTTCAAGTTCTTCTGTAGGGTCTCATTCTCACTTTGTAGCTGTGCATTTTCTGACTGCAAGGATGTCTGTTCAGTCTGCAGACTTTTAAGGTGTTCTGTAAGGTCTTCCGTGGTTTTCTCCACTTCAGATGAGAAAGTACATTTTTGATTTCTTCCTCCTTCCAAGATTTCTAAGGAGGCCTTTAGCTTATCACCATAAACCAGGTTCCTCAAAGCTCCTTTGGACTCATCCTCCAAGTGAGCACCAATTTCGGGTTCACTCGTGTTTCCCAGTTCCAGGTGACCACCATCCCTTTGGGCTCCCAGGCTTGGAGAAGATCTATCCTTGATCTTCAGCAAGCATTCACTCAGAGACTCCATGTGATTTTCTGTGTCCCTTAGAACTTGTTCTCCTGCTACTTTAGAGTCCTCTAATATGATTTTTGCTTTATATTGTACACCTCCTTGTTCCCTCTGTGCTTCAGCTTCTCCTTGTATTGTTGGTCTCTGCGTTTGCGGAAGTAGGGATCCTTCATTCAAAACCTCTTTGATTGCCAGCTTCAGTTCTTCCTCATTCACTTGAAAGAGTCTCCAGTTTGTTTTGGCTTCAGCTATTTGTGATCTGAGGGATTCAGATTCACCTTGGAGGGACTGTATCCCTCTTGATAGATGCGCCATCGTTTCATCCTGTTGACCATGTTTAGCCTTCTGTGCTTTGAGCTCTTCTTCTAGAAAGAGCATTTCAACGCCATGGCTGGATTCGGACCTATGCAGCTTTTCGTAGGTTGCCTCCAGCTGTTGTGCTTCCCTTGAACCCTTCTCAAACCTGCAATCCTTTAAAGATGAGTCTAAGCCTTTATGTTCTTTTTCAACAAGGCTCACTTTATCAAGAAGTCCACATTTTGCCTCAATAAATCCAGCAAGATTGAAGAGTCTCCAGTTTTGGAGCGCTACATTGTGTTTTTCAGAAGCAGGCCTATTACACAGAGATGAATCCATGTTACCTAGATTGAGGTCAAACCGGAATGTGCACTCTGATTCCCATGATATTGTTCTACCTACTAAGGGACAGTTCAGTTATATCCAGACCTCACCACCTCCGCCATTAAGTAACACCCTTGTGAAGAGACATGTAGATGCCTTTATGAACATATTGATAATTTTTCATGGCAGTGTTTTCCAAAAACCAGTTAGTAAAATCAATTTATTCCTTTGAGGCCTGAAATTACCTTCATTCCAGTTTACTGGTATAAGAACCTCAGTATATCAGCAACAATTCTCCAATAGTAGTTCAGGCAGAAGTCATTCTAGATAACAATCAGTGCCGGATCGTCCATGTATTTTACACAGCCCATGACAGGGGACATCCGTCCACTCGTTTAGAACAACTGATGTTTTATGCTGGCAATTTAGGTTTATTGAAAGAGTGATTAGAAAACAGGTGAGACAGACTGATTAGATTCAGTATGTATGTTGGCTTTGTTTTTCGAGGCCTGAATTTTTCACATTTCAATTAATTGTAGGTTAAGTATCAGGCAGAGTCTTCACTGGGCTTCAAATGTGATAAAGTTGCTTCTTATTTTTAAGAAGGCCGTTGCAATCCTGCATTTATTTTACACCTAGGTGCTTGTTTCACACACAAGCACACACACCCACACACCACACACATCAACAAACACACAAACACATAATTAGAGCACATTTAACACTCAAATAAAGCTTTACCTACTAACTCATAACTAGGGTGTTTTTTTAATAAGTATTGTGTCTTGGTCTCTACTGGGGAAACATTGTTCAATGTGAGTTCTCTGGTTTTTTGTAGTGCAGTGAATGTTCACTTGTTGGCAATGATATAGAAATGGGGAGTAAGGGTTTAAAATATTTTACAGTAGGTAGGCAGAGTCAGAGTATGGACTCTAATAATAAGAAATTGGGGAATTTCCTCTTTGTTTCTTCATTTGTATTGCCTAATAATGCATGTATATTTTCCAAAAGTCTCCCAGAAAACAAGGACTAGGTCAATCCACATATCAGTAAACCATAGCAGAATGCGATTCTGAATTTCATATAAACAGTCATAAAATCAAAAAGACAGGTACTGGGGTTTTGGCTCAGCACTAGAGTGCTGGCTTCACACTTTCAAAGGTCCTGAGTTGGATCCCCAACACCATATGTGAAAGGAATGAATGAACCAATGCATGAGTGTATGATGAATGAATTAAAGGTATAAGGAGTAGGAGGAGGAGGAGAAATAGAAGAAGATGATGAGTAATTTGACAGAAGGGAAAAAGGGGAGGAGAGTGAGTTTAAAGTGTGGTTTCCAATTCCCAAGCGTTAAATTACAGCAGATGGGATAGAGAGAGAAGATGGGAGGGCAGAAGAGGAGGGATAGTAGAGGCTAGAAAAGGTAGCAGAATACAACAGGTACTAATATGGCATTTTGTAAAAATGTGGATGTGTAAACAATGTGATTGTGCAATCTGTATATGGGGTGAAAATGTGAGTTCATAACTCACTTGAATCTAATGTAGGAAATATGGTATCTCAAGA
Source organism: Callospermophilus lateralis (assembly GCF_048772815.1). NCBI lineage: Eukaryota > Metazoa > Chordata > Mammalia > Rodentia > Sciuridae > Callospermophilus > Callospermophilus lateralis. Next base: position 388,177 of record NW_027512686.1, on the reverse strand, counting down.
GCTATGTAATGTTTTAAGCAACCAATATAAACAAGAGGTCTTCATTTTTCTTTGTAGTTGAGATCTCCTGTTTCCGTGACATGTTTAGTTGTGTTCTCTCCTTTAGTCCTCCCATGCTCTAGTTATTCTGATATGGAAAAACTAGCTGAAATGCCCAACCAGTCTGTAAATCAGTGACAATTCTTCTTTAAGCCTAAAGTCACTTTACATTTTCTACAGTCATACTAAATACACTTCTTTTTTGGGAGTTTAAAAGATATTTCCATCAGCTAGATTACAAGTACCTAGAACTCCCATTCTTGTTTATGTAAGAGTGGCTTCATCAGATTAAATGCTGCTCTCTGGAATAAAATAAAATAGGAATAATTTACTCAGAAGATTCCTACGTAAACCATCTTTATTTACAAAATACTATCTTAAGAATTATTGTTTCATTGAGCTTCAATTGGAGCCAAAGTATAGTCAATTACTAAAGTAAAAGCAGTTACTTAAAAACTAAAAATGAGAGATAAGTCAAATTACATTTGAAGAGAGAGCAACAGCATGAGGTTTCTTGTTTGGTTCTGGATGTTGAGTAACAGGCTCATTTGCAGGTGGAAGGAACCCTTCAGGGAACTCACTTGTACTTTCAGAATGGGGGTGTAGAGGGCGGAATTCCAGCTGTTGGGGGAAGATTGTGAGGAAAACCCCCTCCCTGCATAGACACATCACATTGGAAATGGAGTGGGTGGCGGGTCAGGTGGAAAATAATCTCCAGGTTCCCAGACAAGTTTCCTGGGAGAGGTGGAGGAAAAAAAAGGTCCTCTTCTCAGGAACTGACTCCTTGGGTCAACTGGAAACAAGGCACCTCTGACTGGAGGGAAAGGTGCCAACACAGAGCAAGAGCCAGTTGCTTGGTTTTCAGCATGGAGAGGTGAATCAGGCACATCAGAGTCCAAAGGAGGCATATTAGGAATTCTGTGTTCTGCTGGTCCCGATGCTCTACCACAATTTGAGTAAAACCCATCTTGCCTTTGTAGAAAAAGACGTGCATCAGAAGAATATGGTTGGCCTGGCAGAGGGATCATCAGCCTGCTGGCCTCTTCCCCTGGAGGAGAGAGGGGCCCAGTCTGAGAAGGTGCTCTCTGAAAATCGGTGAACTTATGACAGCTGGATTCTCTTCCTTTACTGCTAGTCGCATGGTCCAGAGGATTCTCCAGGGCCCCTTGACCCTCTTCCTCCTCCCACTGGAGTGAAAGGTGAGAGTGTGAGTGGACCACTCTTTTCAAAATGAGGAGGTCTCCTTTCAGTTGAAGGGTGACCTATTGGTGAGGGCCCATTTGGAGAAGGCTTTCTGCCCATTGCTGAGTTGGAAACATCCAGTGCATCATAGGGATCTTTTCCTACAAGTTCAAATCTCAGCTCCTTCTCAGTTAATTTTTGTCTGTTGCGTGCATTTTGTTTCCTGAAATAGCTGAGGTTTCTTTCAGCAATCCGAGCTGCCAACTCACTAGCATGTGCTTCTTTCTCAGAGGAAATAATCTTCCCCAGACAGGAATGAATGGTACTCTGCAATTGTTCTTCAAGATATTGGGCTCTCTTTCTGTAGGTCTCCAGCCCTTTTATTGTATGGCTCTTCTTTTCTTCGACTTAGGAAAGTTTCTCCTCTTGCTCCACACGGTAGTTTTCCTCCACTCTTAATTTCCTGTGCAGTTTCATCGTATTTTCTTGATAGCGTTCCATCATGACTTTCAAGTTCTTCTGTAGGGTCTCATTCTCACTTTGTAGCTGTGCATTTTCTGACTGCAAGGATGTCTGTTCCGTCTGCAGACTTTTAAGGTGTTCTGTAAGGTCTTCCGTGGTTTTCTCCACTTCAGATGAGAAAGTACATTTTTGATTTCTTCCTCCTTCCAAGATTTCTAAGGAGGCCTTTAGCTTATCACCATAAACCAGGTTCCTCAAAGCTCCTTTGGACTCATCCTCCAAGTGAGCACCAATTTCGGGTTCACTCGTCTTTCCCAGTTCCAGGTGACCACCATCCCTTTGGGCTCCCAGGCTTGGAGAAGATCTATCCTTGATCTTCAGCAAGCATTCACTCAGATACTCCATGTGATTTTCGGTGTCCCTTAGAACTTGTTCTCCAGCTACTTTAGAGTCCTCTAATATGATTTTTGCTTTATATTGGACACCTCCTTGTTCCCTCTGTGCTTCAGCTTCTCCTTGTATTGTTGGTCTCTGCGTTTGCGGAAGTAGGGATCCTTCATTCAAAACCTCTTTGATTGCCAGCTTCAGTTCTTCCTCATTCACTTGAAAGAGTCTCCAGTTTGTTTTGGCTTCAGCTATTTGTGATCTGAGGGATTCAGATTCACCTTGGAGGGACTGTATCCCTCTTGATAGATGCGCCATCGTTTCATCCTGTTGACCATGTTTAGCCTTCTGTGCTTTGGGCTCTTCTTCTAGAAGAGCATTTCAACGCCATGGCTGGATTCGGACCTATGCAGCTTTGCGTAGGTTGCCTCCAGCTGTTGTGCTTCCCTTGAACCCTTCTCAAACCTGCAATCCTTTAAAGATGAGTCTAAGCCTTTATGTTCTTTTTCAACAAGGCTCACTTTATCAAGAAGTCCACATTTTGCCTCAATAAGTCCAGCAATATTGAAGAGTCTCCAGTTTTGGAGCGCTACATTGTGTTTTTCAGAAGCAGGCCTATTACACAGAGATGAATCCATGTTACCTAGATTGAGGTCAAACCGGAATGTGCACTCTGATTCCCATGATATTGTTGTACCTACTAAGGGACAGTTCAGTTATATCCAGACCTCACCACCTCCGCCATTAAGTAACACCCTTGTGAAGAGACATGTAGATGCCTTTATGAACATATTGATAATTTTTCATGGCAGTGTTTTCCAAAAACCAGTTAGTAAAATCAATTTATTCCTTTGCAGCCTGAAATTACCTTCATTCCAGTTTACTGGTATAAGAACCTCAGTATATCAGCAACAATTCTCCAATAGTAGTTCAGGCAGAAGTCATTCTAGATAAAAATCAGTGCCGGATCGTCCATGTATTTTACACAGCCCATGACAGGGGACATCCGTCCACTCGTTTAGAACAACTGATGTTTTATGCTGGCAATTTAGGTTTATTGAAAGAGTGATTAGAAAACAGGTGAGACAGACTGATTAGATTCAGTATGTATGTTGGCTTTGTTTTTCGAGGCCTGAATTTTTCACATTTCAATTAATTGTAGGTTAAGTATCAGGCAGAGTCTTCACTGGGCTTCAAATGTGATAAAGTTGCTTCTTATTTTTAAGAAGGCCGTTGCAATCCTGCATTTATTTTACACCTCAGTGCTTGTTTCACACACAAGCACACACACCCACAGACCACACACATCAACAAACACACAAACACATAATTAGAGCACATTTAACACTCAAATAAAGCTTTACCTACTAACTCATAACTAGGGTGTTTTTTTAATAAGTATTGTGTCTTGGTCTCTACTGGGGAAACATTGTTCAATGTGAGTTCTCTGGTTTTTTGTAGTGCAGTGAATGTTCACTTGTTGGCAATGATATAGAAATGGGGAGTAAGGGTTTAAAATATTTTACAGTAGGTAGGCAGAGTCAGAGTATGGACTCTAATAATAAGAAATTGGGGAATTTCCTCTTTGTTTCTTCATTTGTATTGCCTAATAATGCATGTATATTTTCCAAAAGTCTCCCAGAAAACAAGGACTAGGTCAATCCACATATCAGTAAACCATAGCAGAATGCGATTCTGAATTTCATATAAACAGTCATAAAATCAAAAAGACAGGTACTGGGGTTTTGGCTCAGCACTAGAGTGCTGGCTTCACACTTTCAAAGGTCCTGAGTTGGATCCCCAACACCATATGTGAAAGGAATGAATGAACCAATGCATGAGTGTATGATGAATGAATTAAAGGTATAAGGAGGAGGAGGAGGAGGAGAAATAGAAGAAGATGATGAGTAATTTGACAGAAGGGAAAAAGGGGAGGAGAGTGAGTTTAAAGTGTGGTTTCCAATTCCCAAGCGTTAAATTACAGCAGATGGGATAGAGAGAGAAGATGGGAGGGCAGAAGAGGAGGGATAGTAGAGGCTAGAAAAGGTAGCAGAATACAACAGGTACTAATATGGCATTTTGTAAAAATGTGGATGTGTAAACAATGTGATTGTGCAATCTGTATATGGGGTGAAAATGGGAGTTCATAACTCACTTGAATCTAATGTAGGAAATATGGTATCTCAAGAGCTATGTAATGTATTAAGCAACCAATATAAACAAGAGGTCTTCATTTTTCTTTGTAGTTGAGATCTCCTGTTTCCGTGACATGTTTAGTTGTGTTCTCTCCTTTAGTCCTCCCATGCTCTAGTTATTCTGATATGGAAAAACTAGCTGAAATGCCCAACCAGTCTGTAAATCAGTGACAATTCTTCTTTAAGCCTAAAGTCACTTTACATTTGCTACAGTCATACTAAATACACTTCTTTTTTGGGAGTTTAAAAGATATTTCCATCAGCTAGATTACAAGTACCTAGAACTCCCATTCTTGTTTATGTAAGAGTGGCTTCATCAGATTAAATGCTGCTCTCTGGAATAAAATAAAATAGGAATAATTTACTCAGAAGATTCCTACGTAAACCATCTTTATTTACAAAATACTATCTTAAGAATTATTGTTTCATTGAGCTTCAATTGGAGCCAAAGTATAGTCAATTACTAAAGTAAAAGCAGTTACTTAAAAACTAAAAATGAGAGATAAGTCAAATTACATTTGAAGAGAGAGCAACAGCATGAGGTTTCTTGTTTGGTTCTGGATGTTGAGTAACAGGCTCATTTGCAGGTGGAAGGAACCCTTCAGGGAACTCACTTGTACTTTCAGAATGGGGGTGTAGAGGGCTGAATTCCAGCTGTTGGGGGAAGATTGTGAGGAAAACCCCCTCCCTGCATAGACACATCACATTGGAAATGGAGTGGGTGGCGGGTCAGGTGGAAAATAATCTCCAGGTTCCCAGACAAGTTTCCTGGGAGAGGTGGAGGAAAAAAAAGGTCCTCTTCTCAGGAACTGACTCCTTGGGTCAACTGGAAACAAGGCACCTCTGACTGGAGGGAAAGGTGCCAACACAGAGCCAGAGCCAGTTGCTTGGTTTTCAGCATGGAGAGGTGAATCAGGCACATCAGAGTCCAAAGGAGGCATATTAGGAATTCTGTGTTCTGCTGGTCCCGATGCTCTACCACAATTTGAGTAAAACCCATCTTGCCTTTGTAGAAAAAGACGTGCATCAGAAGAATATGGTTGGCCTGGTGGAGGGATCATCAGCCTGCTGGCCTGTTCCCCTGGAGGAGAGAGGGGCCCAGTCTGAGAAGGTGCTCTCTGAAAATCGGTGAACTTATGACAGCTGGATTCTCTTCCTTTACTGCTAGTCGCATGGTCCAGAGGATTCTCCAGAGCCCCTTGACCCTCTTCCTCCTCCCACTGGAGTGAAAGGTGAGAGTGTGAGTGGACCACTCTTTTCAAAATGAGGAGGTCTCCTTTCAGTTGAAGGGTGACCTATTGGTGAGGGCCCATTTGGAGAAGGCTTTCTGCCCATTGCTGAGTTGAAACATCCAGTTCATCATATGGATCTTTTCCTACAAGTTCAAATCTCAGCTCCTTCTCAGTTAATTTTTGTCTGTTGCGTGCATTTTGTTTCCTGAAATAGCTGAGGTTTCTTTCAGCAATCCGAGCTGCCAACTCACTAGCATGTGCTTCTTTCTCAGAGGAAATAATCTTCCCCAGACAGGAATGAATGGTACTCTGCAATTGTTCTTCAAGATATTGGGCTCTCTTTCTGTAGGTCTCCAGCTCTTTTATTGTATGGCTCTTTTTTTCTTCGACTTTGGAAAGTTTCTCCTCTTGCTCCACACGGTAGTTTTCCTCCACTCTTAATTTCCTGTGCAGTTTCATCGTATTTTCTTGATAGCGTTCCATCATGACTTTCAAGTTCTTCTGTAGGGTCTCATTCTCACTTTGTAGCTGTGCATTTTCTGACTGCAAGGATGTCTGTTCAGTCTGCAGACTTTTAAGGTGTTCTGTAAGGTCTTCCGTGGTTTTCTCCACTTCAGATGAGAAAGTACATTTTTGATTTCTTCCTCCTTCCAAGATTTCTAAGGAGGCCTTTAGCTTATCACCATAAACCAGGTTCCTCAAAGCTCCTTTGGACTCATCCTCCAAGTGAGCACCAATTTCGGGTTCACTCGTCTTTCCCAGTTCCAGGTGACCACCATCCCTTTGGGCTCCCAGGCTTGGAGAAGATCTATCCTTCATCTTCAGCAAGCATTCACTCAGAGACTCCATGTGATTTTCGGTGTCCCTTAGAACTTGTTCTCCTGCTACTTTAGAGTCCTCTAATATGATTTTTGCTTTATATTGGACACCTCCTTGTTCCCTCTGTGCTTCAGCTTCTCCTTGTATTGTTGGTCTCTGCGTTTGCGGAAGTAGGGATCCTTCATTCAAAACCTCTTTGATTGCCAGCTTCAGTTCTTCCTCATTCACTTGAAAGAGTCTCCAGTTTGTTTTGGCTTCAGCTATTTGTGATCTGAGGGATTCAGATTCACCTTGGAGGGACTGTATCCCTCTTGATAGATGCGCCATCGTTTCATCCTGTTGACCATGTTTAGCCTTCTGTGCTTTGAGCTCTTCTTCTAGAAAGAGCATTTCAACGCCATGGCTGGATTCGGACCTATGCAGCTTTTCGTAGGTTGCCTCCAGCTGTTGTGCTTCCCTTGAACCCTTCTCAAAACTGCAATCCTTTAAAGATGAGTCTAAGCCTTTATGTTCTTTTTCAACAAGGCTCACTTTATCAAGAAGTCCACATTTTGCCTCAATAAGTCCAGCAAGATTGAAGAGTCTCCAGTTTTGGAGCGCTACATTGTGTTTTTCAGAAGCAGGCCTATTACACAGAGATGAATCCATGTTACCTAGATTGAGGTCAAACCGGAATGTGCACTCTGATTCCCATGATATTGTTCTACCTACTAAGGGACAGTTCAGTTATATCCAGACCTCACCACCTCCGCCATTAAGTAACACCCTTGTGAAGAGACATGTAGATGCCTTTATGAACATATTGATAATTTTTCATGGCAGTGTTTTCCAAAAACCAGTTAGTAAAATCAATTTATTCCTTTGCAGCCTGAAATTACCTTCATTCCAGTTTACTGGTATAAGAACCTCAGTATATCAGCAACAATTCTCCAATAGTAGTTCAGGCAGAAGTCATTCTAGATAACAATCAGTGCCGGATCCTCCATGTATTTTACACAGCCCATGACAGGGGACATCCGTCCACTCGTTTAGAACAACTGATGTTTTATGCTGGCAATTTAGGTTTATTGAAAGAGTGATTAGAAAACAGGTGAGACAGACTGATTAGATTCAGTATGTATGTTGGCTTTGTTTTTCGAGGCCTGACTTTTTCACATTTCAATTAATTGTAGGTTAAGTATCAGGCAGAGTCTTCACTGGGCTTCAAATGTGATAAAGTTGCTTCTTATTTTTAAGAAGGCCGTTGCAATCCTGCATTTATTTTACACCTCAGTGCTTGTTTCACACACAAGCACACACACCCACACACCACACACATCAACAAACACACAAACACATAATTAGAGCACATTTAACACTCAAATAAAGCTTTACCTACTAACTCATAACTAGGGTGTTTTTTTAATAAGTATTGTGTCTTGGTCTCTACTGGGGAAACATTGTTCAATGTGAGTTCTCTGGTTTTTTGTAGTGCAGTGAATGTTCACTTGTTGGCAATGATATAGAAATGGGGAGTAAGGGTTTAAAATATTTTACAGTAGGTAGGCAGAGTCAGAGTATGGACTCTAATAATAAGAAATTGGGGAATTTCCTCTTTGTTTCTTCATTTGTATTGCCTAATAATGCATGTATATTTTCCAAAAGTCTCCCAGAAAACAAGGACTAGGTCAATCCACATATCAGTAAACCATAGCAGAATGCGATTCTGAATTTCATATAAACAGTCATAAAATCAAAAAGACAGGTGCTGGGGTTTTGGCTCAGCACTAGAGTGCTGGCTTCACACTTTCAAAGGTCCTGAGTTGGATCCCCAACACCATATGTGAAAGGAATGAATGAACCAATGCATGAGTGTATGATGAATGAATTAAAGGTATAAGGAGGAGGAGGAGGAGGAGAAATAGAAGAAGATGATGAGTAATTTGACAGAAGGGAAAAAGGGGAGGAGAGTGAGTTTAAAGTGTGGTTTCCAATTCCCAAGCGTTAAATTACAGCAGATGGGATAGAGAGAGAAGATGGGAGGGCAGAAGAGGAGGGATAGTAGAGGCTAGAAAAGGTAGCAGAATACAACAGGTACTAATATGGCATTTTGTAAAAATGTGGATGTGTAAACAATGTGATTGTGCAATCTGTATATGGGGTGAAAATGGGAGTTCATAACTCACTTGAATCTAATGTAGGAAATATGGTATCTCAAGAGCTATGTAATGTTTTAAGCAACCAATATAAACAAGAGGTCTTCATTTTTCTTTGTAGTTGAGATCTCCTGTTTCCGTGACATGTTTAGTTGTGTTCTCTCCTTTAGTCCTCCCATGCTCTAGTTATTCTGATATGGAAAAACTAGCTGAAATGCCCAACCAGTCTGTAAATCAGTGACAATTCTTCTTTAAGCCTAAAGTCACTTTACATTTGCTACAGTCATACTAAATACACTTATTTTTTGGGAGTTTAAAAGATATTTCCATCAGCTAGATTACAAGTACCTAGAACTCCCATTCTTGTTTATGTAAGAGTGGCTTCATCAGATTAAATGCTGCTCTCTGGAATAAAATAAAATAGGAATAATTTACTCAGAAGATTCCTACGTAAACCATCTTTATTTACAAAATACTATCTTAAGAATTATTGTTTCATTGAGCTTCAATTGGAGCCAAAGTATAGTCAATTACTAAAGTAAAAGCAGTTACTTAAAAACTAAAAATGAGAGATAAGTCAAATTACATTTGAAGAGAGAGCAACAGCATGAGGTTTCTTGTTTGGTTCTGGATGTTGAGTAACAGGCTCATTTGCAGGTGGAAGGAACCCTTCAGGGAACTCACTTGTACTTTCAGAATGGGGGTGTAGAGGGCGGAATTCCAGCTGTTGGGGGAAGATTGTGAGGAAAACCCCCTCCCTGCATAGACACATCACATTGGAAATGGAGTGGGTGGCGGGTCAGGTGGAAAATAATCTCCAGGTTCCCAGACAAGTTTCCTGGGAGAGGTGGAGGAAAAAAAAGGTCCTCTTCTCAGGAACTGACTCCTTGGGTCAACTGGAAACAAGGCACCTCTGACTGGAGGGAAAGGTGCCAACACAGAGCCAGAGCCAGTTGCTTGGTTTTCAGCATGGAGAGGTGAATCAGGCACATCAGAGTCCAAAGGAGGCATATTAGGAATTCTGTGTTCTGCTGGTCCCGATGCTCTACCACAATTTGAGTAAAACCCATCTTGCCTTTGTAGAAAAAGACGTGCATCAGAAGAATATGGTTGGCCTGGCAGAGGGATCATCAGCCTGCTGGCCTGTTCCCCTGGAGGAGAGAGGGGCCCAGTCTGAGAAGGTGCTCTCTGAAAATCGGTGAACTTATGACAGCTGGATTCTCTTCCTTTACTGCTAGTCGCATGGTCCAGAGGATTCTCCAGGGCCCCTTGACCCTCTTCCTCCTCCCACTGGAGTGAAAGGTGAGAGTGTGAGTGGACCACTCTTTTCAAAATGAGGAGGTCTCCTTTCAGTTGAAGGGTGACCTATTGGTGAGGGCCCATTTGGAGAAGGCTTTCTGCCCATTGCTGAGTTGGAAACATCCAGTGCATCATAGGGATCTTTTCCTACAAGTTCAAATCTCAGCTCCTTCTCAGTTAATTTTTGTCTGTTGCGTGCATTTTGTTTCCTGAAATAGCTGAGGTTTCTTTCAGCAATCCGAGCTGCCAACTCACTAGCATGTGCTTCTTTCTCAGAGGAAATAATCTTCCCCAGACAGGAATGAATGGTACTCTGCAATTGTTCTTCAAGATATTGGGCTCTCTTTCTGTAGGTCTCCAGCTCTTTTATTGTATGGCTCTTCTTTTCTTCGACTTTGGAAAGTTTCTCCTCTTGCTCCACACGGTAGTTTTCCTCCACTCTTAATTTCCTGTGCAGTTTCATCGTATTTTCTTGATAGTGTTCCATCATGACTTTCAAGTTCTTCTGTAGGGTCTCATTCTCACTTTGTAGCTGTGCATTTTCTGACTGCAAGGATGTCTGTTCAGTCTGCAGACTTTTAAGGTGTTCTGTAAGGTCTTCCGTGGTTTTCTCCACTTCAGATGAGAAAGTACATTTTTGATTTCTTCCTCCTTCCAAGATTTCTAAGGAGGCCTTTAGCTTATCACCATAAACCAGGTTCCTCAAAGCTCCTTTGGACTCATCCTCCAAGTGAGCACCAATTTCGGGTTCACTCGTCTTTCCCAGTTCCAGGTGACCACCATCCCTTTGGGCTCCCAGGCTTGGAGAAGATCTATCCTTGATCTTCAGCAAGCACTCACTCAGAGACTCCATGTGATTTTCGGTGTCCCTTAGAACTTGTTCTCCAGCTACTTTAGAGTCCTCTAATATGATTTTTGCTTTATATTGGACACCTCCTTGTTCCCTCTGTGCTTCAGCTTCTCCTTGTATTGTTGGTCTCTGCGTTTGCGGAAGTAAGGATCCTTCATTCAAAACCTCTTTGATTGCCAGCTTCAGTTCTTCCTCATTCACTTGAAAGAGTCTCCAGTTTGTTTTGGCTTCAGCTATTTGTGATCTGAGGGATTCAGATTCACCTTGGAGGGACTGTATCCCTCTTGATAGATGCGCCATCGTTTCATCCTGTTGACCATGTTTAGCCTTCTGTGCTTTGGGCTCTTCTTCTAGAAAGAGCATTTCAACGCCATGGCTGGATTCGGACCTATGCAGCTTTTCGTAGGTTGCCTCCAGCTGTTGTCCTTCCCTTGAACCCTTCTCAAACCTGCAATCCTTTAAAGATGAGTCTAAGCCTTTGTGTTCTTTTTCAACAAGGCTCACTTTATCAAGAAGTCCACATTTTGCCTCAATAAGTCCAGCAAGATTGAAGAGTCTCCAGTTTTGGAGCGCTACATTGTGTTTTTCAGAAGCAGGCCTATTACACAGAGATGAATCCATGTTACCTAGATTGAGGTCAAACCGGAATGTGCACTCTGATTCCCATGATATTGTTCTACCTACTAAGGGACAGTTCAGTTATATCCAGACCTCACCACCTCCGCCATTAAGTAACACCCTTGTGAAGAGACATGTAGATGCCTTTATGAACATATTGATAATTTTTCATGGCAGTGTTTACCAAAAACCAGTTAGTAAAATCAATTTATTCCTTTGCAGCCTGAAATTACCTTCATTCCAGTTTACTGGTATAAGAACCGCAGTATATCAGCAACAATTCTCCAATAGTAGTTCAGGCAGAAGTCATTCTAGATAACAATCAGTGCCGGATCGTCCATGTATTTTACACAGCCCATGACAGGGGACATCCGTCCACTCGTTTAGAACAACTGATGTTTTATGCTGGCAATTTAGGGTTATTGAAAGGAGTGATTACAAAACAGGTGAGACAGACTGATTAGATTCAGTATGTATGTTGGCTTTGTTTTTCGAGGCGTGAATTTTTCACATTTCAATTAATTGTAGGTTAAGTATCAGGCAGAGTCTTCACTGGGCTTCAAATGTGATAAAGTTGCTTCTTATTTTTAAGAAGGCCGTTGCAATCCTGCATTTATTTTACACCTCAGTGCTTGTTTCACACACAAGCACACACACCCACACACCACACACATCAACAAACACACAAACACATAATTAGAGCACATTTAACACTCAAATAAAGCTTTACCTACTAACTCATAACTAGGGTATTTTTTTTTAATAAGTATTGTGTCTTGGTCTCTACTGGGGAAACATTGTTCAATGTGAGTTCTCTGGTTTGTTGTAGGGCAGTGAATGTTCACTTGTTGGCAATGATATAGAAATGGGGAGTAAGGGTTTAAAAGTTTTTACAGTAGGCAGGCAGAGTCTATGGACTCTAATAATAAGAAATTGGGGAATTTCCTCTTTGTTTCTTCATTTGTATTGCCTAATAATGCATGTATATTTTCCAAAAGTCTCCCAGAAAACAAGGACTAGGACAATCCACATATCAGTGAACCATAGCAGAATGCGATTCTGAATTTCATATAAACAGTCATAAAATCAAAAAGACAGGTGCTGGGGTTTTGGCTCAGCACTAGAGTGCTGGCTTCACACTTTCAAAGGTCCTGAGTTGGATCCCCAACACCATATGTGAAAGGAATGAATGAACCAATGCATGAGTGTATGATGAATGAATTAAAGGTATAAGGAGGAGGAGGACGAGGAGAAATAGAAGAAGATGATGAGTAATTTGACAGAAGGGAAAAAGGGGAGGAGAGTGAGTTTAAAGTGTGGTTTCCAATTCCCAAGCGTTAAATTACAGCAGATGGGATAGAGAGAGAAGATGGGAGGGCAGAAGAGGAGGGATAGTAGAGGCTAGAAAAGGTAGCAGAATACAACAGGTACTAATATGGCATTTTGTAAAAATGTGGATGTGTAAACAATGTGATTGTGCAATCTGTATATGGGGTGAAAATGGGAGTTCATAACTCACTTGAATCTAATGTAGGAAATATGGTATCTCAAGAGCTATGTAATGTTTTAAGCAACCAATATAAACAAGAGGTCTTCATTTTTCTTTGTAGTTGAGATCTCCTGTTTCCGTGACATGTTTAGTTGTGTTCTCTCCTTTAGTCCTCCCATGCTCTAGTTATTCTGATATGGAAAAACTAGCTGAAATGCCCAACCAGTCTGTAAATCAGTGACAATTCTTCTTTAAGCCTAAAGTCACTTTACATTTGCTACAGTCATACTAAATACACTTCTTTTTTGGGAGTTTAAAAGATATTTCCATCAGCTAGATTACAAGTACCTAGAACTCCCATTCTTGTTTATGTAAGAGTGGCTTCATCAGATTAAATGCTGCTCTCTGGAATAAAATAAAATAGGAATAATTTACTCAGAAGATTCCTACGTAAACCATCTTTATTTACAAAATACTATCTTAAGAATTATTGTTTCATTGAGCTTCAATTGGAGCCAAAGTATAGTCAATTACTAAAGTAAAAGCAGTTACTTAAAAACTAAAAATGAGAGATAAGTCAAATTACATTTGAAGAGAGAGCAACAGCATGAGGTTTCTTGTTTGGTTCTGGATGTTGAGTAACAGGCTCATTTGCAGGTGGAAGGAACCCTTCAGGGAACTCACTTGTACTTTCAGAATAGGGGTGTAGAGGGCTGAATTCCAGCTGTTGGGGGAAGATTGTGAGGAAAACCCCCTCCCTGCATAGACACATCACATTGGAAATGGAGTGGGTGGCGGGTCAGGTGGAAAATAATCTCCAGGTTCCCAGACAAGTTTCCTGGGAGAGGTGGAGGAAAAAAAAGGTCCTCTTCTCAGGAACTGACTCCTTGGGTCAACTGGAAACAAGGCACCTATGACTGGAGGGAAAGGTGCCAACACAGAGCCAGAGCCAGTTGCTTGGTTTTCAGCATGGAGAGGTGAATCAGGCAAATCAGAGTCCAAAGGAGGCATATTAGGAATTCTGTGTTCTACGGGTCGCGATGCTCTACCACAATTTGAGTAAAACCTCTCTTGCCTCTGTAGAGGAAGACGTGCATCAGAAGAATATGGTTGGCCTGGCGGAGGGATCATCAGCCTTCTGGCCTCTTCCCCTGGAGGAGAGAGGTGCCCAGTCTGAGAAGGTGCTCTCTCAAAATCGGTGAACTTATGACAGCTGGATTCTCTTCCTTTACTGCTAGTCGCATGGTCCAGAGGATTCTCCAGGGCCCCTTGACCCTCTTCCTCTTCCCACTGGGGTGAAAGGTGAGAGTGTGTGTGGAACACTCTTTTCAAAATGAGGAGGTCTCCTTTCAGATGAAGGGTGACCTATTGGTGATGGCCCATTTGGAGAAGGCTTTCTGCCCATTGCTGAGTTGGAAACATCCAGTGCATCATAGGGATCTTTTCCTATAAGTTCAAATCTCAGCTCCTTCTCAGTTAATTTTTGTCTGTTGCGTGCATTTTGTTTCCTGAAATAGCTGAGGTTTCTTTCAGCAATCCGAGCTGCCAACTCACTAGCATGTGCTTCTTTCTCAGAGGAAATAATCTTCCCCAGACAGGAATGAATGGTACTCTGCAATTGTTCTTCAAGATATTGGGCTCTCTTTCTGTAGGTCTCCAGCTCTTTTATTGTATGGCTCATCTTTTCTTCGACTTTGGAAAGTTTCTCCTCTTGCTCCACACGGTAGTTTTCCTCCACTCTTAATTTCCTGTGCAGTTTCATCGTATTTTCTTGATAGCGTTCCATCATGACTTTCAAGTTCTTCTGTAGGGTCTCATTCTCACTTTGCAGCTGTGCATTTTCTGACTGCAAGGATGCCTGTTCAGTCTGCAGACTTTTAAGGTGTTCTGTAAGGTCTTCCGTGGTTTTCTCCACTTCAGATGAGAAAGTACATTTTTGATTTCTTCCGCCTTCCAAGATTTCTAAGGAGGCCTTTAGCTTATCACCATAAACCAGGTTCCTCAAAGCTCCTTTGGACTCATCCTCCAAGTGAGCACCAATTTCGGGTTCACTCGTCTTTCCCAGTTCCAGGTGACCACCGTCCCTTTGGGCTCCCAGGCTTAGAGAAGATCTATCCTTCATCTTCAGCAAGCATTCACTCAGAGACTCCATGTGATTTTCGGTGTCCCTTAGAACTTGTTCTCCAGCTACTTTAGAGTCCTCTAATATGATTTTTGATTTATATTGGACACCTCCTTGTTCCCTCTGTGCTTCAGCTTCTCCTTGTATTGTTGGTCTCTGCGTTTGCGGAAGTAGGGATCCTTCATTCAAAACCTCTTTGATTGCCAGCTTCAGTTCTTCCTCATTCACTTGAAAGAGTCTCCAGTTTGTTTTGGCTTCAGCTATTTGTGATCTGAGGGATTCAGATTCACCTTGGAGGGACTGTATCCCTCTTGATAGATGCGCCATCGTTTCATCCTGTTGACCATGTTTGGCCTTCAGTGCTTTGGGCTCCTCTTCTAGAAAGAGCATTTCAACGCCATGGCTGGATTCGGACCTATGCAGCATTTCGTAGGTTGCCTCCAGCTGTTGTGCTTCCCTTGAACCCTTCTCAAACCTGCAATCCTTTAAAGATGAGTCTAAGCCTTTAAGTTCTTTTTCAACAAGGCTCACTTTATCAAGAAGTCCACATTTTGCCTCAATAAGTCCAGCAAGATTTAGAGCCAGCCTTTTTTCTCTTCCCACGTAAAGCCTGCTACTAACCGACTGAAAAGCTCTCCAGAAAAGTGAGAGAACAGCAAAATATCCAAGAGCTGTAGACATCATCAACTCCCAAGGAAAGCCATAATGAAGATGGCCTGGCTTTATGTCTTCGGACAATGCTGCCACAACCCTGGTTGCTTCTTCCAGAACCACCCACTAGTATGGCTGAGAGGCAGCCCTTGACTCCTCCATCACGCCAAGACAGCTTTGGCTCTTGCCACCACAACCACAGCCTGCCCAGGCAGGCCAACACAGGCTGTGGACACTCAGGTGTTTGGTCCGGAACTCCAACCTGCACCAGGCAACGGAGCAGACCACTGTGAGCCCCTTCAGGGGCTGAGCGTATGGTTTGTGGTGTGCGTATTGCGGTGGGAGCCATGATCAAGGGCTCCCAGGAGCCTTGTTGTCTCAACTGCCCATCAGGGGAGTCTTGTCCCCTTCCCTACCCAGTGCACCCTCAAGTGCCACATGTTTAGGTCCCTCCCACTCCAGCCAGAGAGAATTCCTCTCCATGCCACCCACCCCTTGATTTGGTTTAGGCCAGGCCAAGGCGGGGTTAGTAGGAAGATTCCATCCAGTCACAATAACATTCAGTTTGATGTCACTCAAATTCTAAAGCTGACTAAACTGTTCAAACAGCTTTTATGGCCTATATTGGTCTTTGTGTCCCTTGCCTTTTGTTTGAGTGACTCAGTCCTTTTTCTGCCCTTGTCCTCTCCCTATTTCCTACCTTCCTTGCTTCCTTGCCCCCTTCCTGGTTTTTCTCCTTTTCTGATTCCTTCTTTTATACCTCCATCCATCCCTCCAACTTTGCCTTCCTCCTTTCCAACTTTCTCTCTCCCTTCCCTCCCTTTTCTTTTCTTGCAAGTGTTTGGGGTGAAAGTCCATGGCAGGCCAGCCCCAAGCTAGGCAAGGTCACTGCCACTGAGCTACAACATCCCCAAATCTGCTGCCACTTCCTATGCAAGTAATTTGAATTATCTCTAAAGAGAAACTCTCACATTAGTCTACTTTCACGTAATTTCAGAAGAGTTGCTAACGTGGGCATCAATCAGTTATGACAAGTCATTTTTGAAAAGCACGGCACAGCTAATGTTCCTCAAAAGAAGGAGTTGAAACTTTAGTTGGTTTTCAGGTCAGCATTTCTAGACTAGTACAAACCCTCCTAATCCTGATCTCTCCTTAGTCCTATGATTTCTTGAAGTGTCCCCTTTGCTCCTGTTCATGGAGTCATGTGTACAGAAATTATACCTGGTTCTATTTTACTCTACTTAATTCTTTCTCTCCTCTGTGCTCCTTTTGCCAAGTCACTCCTCAACACTTACTGTAACCCTTTAAATTTATTGTCCATTTTCATTTAAAAAACTCCTTCAAAAATTGAACCCTTTCTCATGCAGATACAGTCTTCTTGATCTGCTATTAATCCCCCACTACTGACATTGTAAGTTATAGAAATGTACACTTCCAGACCGTTTTCAGATTTTTTTCTGTATATCTATCTGTCTATCTATTTACAAACATAACATGGTATTCTGAAAGTATCGTTCTGCTGTTGGAGCTCTACATTGTGTTTTTCAGAAGCAGGCCTATTACACAGAGATGAATCCATGTTACCTAGATTGAGGTCAAACCGGAATGTGCACTCTGATTCCCATGATATTGTTCTACCTACTAATGGACAGTTCAGTTATATCCAGACCTCACCACCTCCCCCATTAAATAAAACCCTTGTGAAGAGACATGTAGATGCCTTTATGAACATATTGATAATTTTTCATGGCAGTGTTTTCCAAAAACCAGTTAGTAAAATCAATTTATTCCTTTGCAGCCTGAAATTACCTTCATTCCAGTTTACTGGTATAAGAACCGCAGTATATAAGCAACAATTCTCCAATAGTAGTTCAGGCAGAAGTCATTCTAGATAACAATCAGTGCCGGATCGTCCATGTATTTTACACAGCCCATGACAGGGGACATCCGTCCACTCGTTTAGAACAACTGATGTTTTATGCTGGCAATTTAGGTTTATTGAAAGGAGTGATTAGAAAACAGGTGAGACAGACTGATTAGATTCAGTATGTATGTTGGCTTTGTTTTTCGAGGCATGAATTTTTCACATTTCAATTAATTGTAGGTTGAGTATCAGGCAGATTCTTCACTGGGCTTCAAATGTGATAAAGTTGCTTGTTATTTTTAAGAAGGCCATTGCAATCCTGCATTTATTTTACACCTCAGTGCTTGTTTCACACACAAGCACACACACCCACACACCACACACATCAACAAACACACAAACACATAATTAGAGCACATTTAACACTCAAATAAAGCTTTACCTACTAACTCATAACTAGGGTATTTTTTTAATAAGTATTGTGTCTTGGTCTCTACTGGGGAAACATTGTTCAATGTGAGTTCTCTGGTTTGTTGTAGGGCAGTGAATGTTCACTTGTTGGCAATGATATAGAAATGGGGAGTAAGGGTTTAAAAGTTTTTACAGTAGGTAGGCAGAGTCAGAGTATGGACTCTAAGAATAAGAAATTGGGGAATTTCCTCTTTGTTTCTTATTTTCAATCTCCTAATAATTCATGTGTATTTTCCAAAAGTCTCCCAGAAAACAAGGACTAGGTAAATCCACATATCAGTAAAGCATAGCAGAATGCGATTCTGAATTTCATATAAACAGTCATAAAATCAAAAAGACAGGTGCTGGGGTTTTGGCTCAGCACTAGAGTACTGGCTTCACACTTTCAAAGGTCCTGAGTTGGATCCCCAACACCATATGTGAAAGGAATGAATGAACCAATGCATGAGTGTATGATGAATGAATTAAAGGTATAAGGAGTAGGAGGAGGAGGAGAAATAGAAGAAGATGATGAGTAATTTGACAGAAGGGAAAAAGGGGAGGAGAGTGAGTTTAAAGTGTGGTTTCCAATTCCCAAGCGTTAAATTACAGCAGATGGGATAGAGAGAGAAGATGGGAGGGCAGAAGAGGAGGGATAGTAGAGGCTAGAAAAGGTAGCAGAATACAACAGGTACTAATAAGGCATTTTGTAAAAATGTGGATGTTTAAACAATGTGATTGTGCAATCTGTATATGGGGTGAAAATGGGAGTTCATAACTCACTTGAATCTAATGTAGGAAATATGGTATCTCAAGAGCTATGTAATGTGTTAAGCAACCAATATAAACAAGAGGTCTTCATTTTTCTTTGTAGTTGGGATCTCCTGTTTCCCTGACATGTTTAGTTGTGTTCTCTCCTTTAGTCCTCCCATGCTCTAGTTATTCTGATATGGAAAAACTAGCTGAAATGCCCAACCAGTCTGTAAATCAGTGACAATTCTTCATTAAGCCTAAAGTCACTTTACATTTGCTACAGTCATACTAAATACACTTCTTTGTTGGGAGTTTAAAAGATATTTCCATCAGCCAGATTACAAGTACCTAGAACTCCCATTCTTGTTTATGTAAGAGTGGCTTCATCAGATTAAATGCTGTTCTCTGGAATAAAATAAATAGGAATAATTTACTCAGAAGATTCCTACGTAAACCATCTTTATTTACAAAATACTATCTTAAGAATTATTGTTTCATTGATCTTCAATGGAGTCAAAGTATAGTCAATTACTGAAGTAAAAGAAGTTACTTAAAAACTAAAAATGAGAGATAAGTCAAATTACAATTGAAGAGAGAGCAACAGCATGATGTTTCTTGTTTGGTTCTGGATGTTGAGTAACAGGCTCATTTGCAGTTGGAAGGAACCCTTCAGGGAACTCACTTGTACTTTCAGAATGGGGGTGTAGAGGGCTGAATTCCAGCTGTTGGGGGAAGATTGTGAGGAAAACACCCTCCCTCCATAGACACATCACATTGGAAATGGAGTGGGTGGCGGGTCAGGTGGAAAATAATCTCCAGGTTCCCAGACAAGTTTCCTGGGAGAGGTGGAGGAAAAAAAAGGTCCTCTTCTCAGGAACTGACTCCTTGGGTCAACTGGAAACAAGGCACATCTGACTGGAGGGAAAGGTGCCAACACAGAGCCAGAGCCAGTTGCTTGGTTTTCAGCATGGAGAGGTGAATCAGGCACATCAGAGTCCAAAGGAGGCATATTAGGAATTCTGTGTTCTGCTGGCCGCGATGCTCTACCACAATTTGAGTAAAACCCATCTTGCCTTTGTAGAAAAAGACGTGCATCAGAAGAATATGGTTGCACTGGCGGAGGGATCATCAGCCTGCTGGCCTGTTCCCCTGGAGGAGAGAGGGGCCCAGTCCGAGAAGGTGCTCTCTGAAAATCGGTGAACTTATGACAGCTGGATTCTCTTCCTTTACTGCTAGTCGCATGGTCCACAGGATTCTCCAGTGCCCCTTGACCCTCTTCCTCCTCCCACTGGAGTGAAAGGTGAGAGTGTGTGTGGACCACTCTTTTCAAAATGAGGAGGTCTCCTTTCAGTTGAAGGGTGACCTATTGGTGAGGGCCCATTTGGAGAAGGGTTTCTGCCCATTGCTGAGTTGGAAACATCCAGTGCATCATAGGGATCTTTTCCTACAAGTTCAAATCTCAGCTCCTTCTCAGTTAATTTTTGTCTGTTGCGTGCATTTTGTTTCCAGAAACAGCTGAGGTTTCTTTCAGCAATCCGAGCTGCCAACTCACTAGCATGTGCTTCTTTCTCAGAGGAAATAATCTTCCCCAGACAGGAATGAATGGTACTCTGCAATTGTTCTTCAAGATATTGGGCTCTCTTTCTGTAGGTCTCCAGCTCTTTTATTGTATGGCTCATCTTTTCTTCGACTTTGGAAAGTTTCTCCTCTTGCTCCACACGGTAGTTTTCCTCCACTCTTAATTTCCTGTGCAGTTTCATCGTATTTTCTTGATAGCGTTCCATCATCACTTTCAAGTTCTTCTGTATGGTCTCATTATCACTTTGTAGCTGTGCATTTTCTGACTGCAAGGATGCCTGTTCAGTCTGCAGACTTTTAAGGTGTTCTGTAAGGTCTTCCGTGGTTTTCTCCACTTCATATGAGAAAGTACATTTTTGATTTCTACCTTCTTCCAAGATTTCTAAGGAGGCCTTTAGCTTATCACCATAAACTAGGTTCCTCAAAGCTCCTTTGGACTCATCCTGCAAGTGAGCACCAATTTCGGGTTCACTCGTCTTTCCCAGTTCCAGGTGACCACCATCCCTTTGGGCTCCCAGGCTTGGAGAAGATCTATCCTTTATCCTCAGCAAGCATTCACTCAGAGACTCCATGTGATTTTTGGTGTCCCTTAGAACTTGTTCTCCAGCTACTTTAGAGTCCTCTAATATGATTTTTGCTTTATATTGGACACTTCCTTGTTCCCTCTGTGCTTCAGCTTCTCCTTGTATTGTTGGTCTCTGCGTTTGCGGAAGTAGGGATCCTTCATTCAAAACCTCTTTGATTGCCAGCTTCAGTTCTTCCTCATTCACTTGAAAGAGTCTCCAGTTTGTTTTGGCTTCAGCTATTTGTGATCTGAGGGATTCAGATTCACCTTGGAGGGACTGTATCCCTCTTGATAGATGCGCCATCGTTTCATCCTGTTGACCATGTTTAGCCTTCTGTGCTTTGGGCTCCTCTTCTAGAAAGAGCATTTCAACGCCATGGCTGGATTCGGACCTATGCAGCTTTTCGTAGGTTGCCTCCAGCTGTTGTGCTTCCCTTGAACCCTTCTCAAACCTGCAATCCTTTAAAGATGAGTCTAAGCCTTTATGTTCTTTTTCAACAAGGCTCACTTTATCAAGAAGTCCACATTTTGCCTCAATAAGTCCAGCAAGATTTAGAGCCAGCCTTTTTTCTCTTCCCACGTAAAGCCTGCTACTAACCGACTGAAAAGCTCTCCAGAAAGGTGAGAGAACAGCAAAAAATCCAAGAGCTGTACACATCATCAACTCCCAAGGAAAGCCATAAGGGAGATGGCCTGGCTTCATGTCTTCAGACAATGCTGCCACAACCCTGGGTGCTTCTTCCAGAACCACCCACTAGTATGGCTGAGAGGCAGCCCTTGACTCCTCCATCACGCCAAGACAGCTTTGGCTCTTGCCACCACAACTACAGCCTGCCCAGGCAGGCCAACACAGGCTGTGGACACTCAGGTGTTTGGTCCGGAACTCCAACCTGCACCAGGCAACGGAGCAGACCACTGTGAGCCCCTTCAGGGGCTGAGCGTATGGTGGGTGGTGTGCGTATGGCGGTGGGAGCCATGATCAAGGGCTCCCAGGAGCCTTGTTGTCTCAACTGCCCATCAGGGGAGTCTTGTCCCCTTCCCTACCCAGTGCACCCTCAAGTGCCACATGTTTAGGTCCCTCCCACTCCAGCCAGAGAGAATTCCTCTCCATGCCACCCACCCCTTGATTTGGTTTAGGCCAGGCCAAGGCGGGGTTAGTAGGAAAATTCCATCCAGTCACAATAACATTCAGTTTGATGTCACTCAGATTCTAAAGCTGACTAAACTGTTCAAACAGCTTTTATGGCCTATATTGGTCTTTGTGTCCCTTGCCTTTTGTTTGAGTGACTCAGTCCTTTTTCTGCCCTTGTGCTCTCCCTATTTCCTACCTTCCTTGCTTCCTTCCCCCCTTCCTGTTTTTTCTCCTTTTCTGCTTCCTTCTTTTATACCTCCATCCATCCCTCCAACTTTGCCTTCCTCCCTTCCAACTTTCTCTCTCCCTTCCCTCCCTTTTCTTTTCTTGCAAGTGTTTGGGGTGAAAGTCCATGGCAGGCCAGCCCCAAGCTAGGCAAGGTCACTGCCACTGAGCTACAACATCCCCAGACCTGCTGCCACTTCCTATGCAAGTAATTTGAATTATCTCTAAAGAGAAACTCTCACATTAGTCTACTTTCAATGTAATTTCAGAAGAGTTGCTAACATGGGCATCAATCAGTTATGACAAGTCATTTTTGAAAAGCACGGCACAGCTAATGTTCCTCAAAAGAAGGAGTTGAAACTTTAGTTGGTTTTCAGGTCAGCATTTCTAGACTAGTACAAACCCTCCTAATCCTGATCTCTCCTTAGTCCTATGTTTTCTTTAAGTTTCCCCTTTGCTCCTGTTCATGGAGTCATGTGTACAGAAATTATACCTGGTTCTATTGAACTCTACTTAATTCTTTCTCACCTCTGTGCTCCTTTTGCCAAGTCACTCCTCAACACTTACTGTAACCCTTTAAATTTATTGTCCATTTTCATTTAAAAAACTCCTTCAAAAATTGAACCCTTTCTCATGCAGATAGAATCTTCTTGATCTGCTATTAATCCCCCACTACTGACATTGTAAGTTATAGAAATGTACACTTCCAGACCGTTTTCAGATTTTTTTCTGTATATCTATCTGTCTATGTATTTACAAACATAACATGGTATTCTGAAAGTATCGTTCTGCTTTTGGAGCTCTATATTGTGTTTTTCAGAAGCAGGAGTATTACACAGAGATGAATCCTTGTTACCTAGATTGAGGTCAAACCGGAATGTGCACTCTGATTCCCATGATATTGTTCTACCTACTAATGGACAGTTCAGTTATATCCAGACCTCACCACCTCCCCCATTAAGTAAAACCCTTGTGAAGAGACATGTAGATGCCTTTATGAACATATTGATAATTTTTCATGGCAGTGTTTTCCAAAAACCAGTTAGTAAAATCAATTTATTCCTTTGCAGCCTGAAATTACCTTCATTCCAGTTTACTGGTATAAGAACCGCAGTATATAAGCAACAATTCTCCAATAGTAGTTCAGGCAGAAGTCATTCTAGATAACAATCAGTGCCGGATCGTCCATGTATTTTACACAGCCCATGACAGGGGACATCCGTCCACTCGTTTAGAACAACTGATGTTTTATGCTGGCAATTTAGGTTTATTGAAAGGAGTGATTAGAAAACAGGTGAGACAGACTGATTAGATTCAGTATGTATGTTGGCTTTGTTTTTCGAGGCATGAATTTTTCACATTTCAATTAATTGTAGGTTGAGTATCAGGCAGATTCTTCACTGGGCTTCAAATGTGATAAAGTTGCTTGTTATTTTTAAGAAGGCCATTGCAATCCTGCATTTATTTTACACCTCAGTGCTTGTTTCACACACAAGCACACACACCCACACACCACACACATCAACAAACACACAAACACATAATTAGAGCACATTTAACACTCAAATAAAGCTTTACCTACTAACTCATAACTAGGGTATTTTTTTAATAAGTATTGTGTCTTGGTCTCTACTGGGGAAACATTGTTCAATGTGAGTTCTCTGGTTTGTTGTAGGGCAGTGAATGTTCACTTGTTGGCAATGATATAGAAATGGGGAGTAAGGGTTTAAAAGTTTTTACAATAGGTAGGCAGAGTCAGAGTATGGACTCTAAGAATAAGAAATTGGAGAATTTCCTCTTTGTTTCTTATTTTCAATCTCCTAATAATTCATGTGTATTTTCCAAAAGTCTCCCAGAAAACAAGGACTAGGTAAATCCACATATCAGTAAAGCATAGCAGAATGCGATTCTGAATTTCATATAAACAGTCATAAAATCAAAAAGACAGGTGCTGGGGTTTTGGCTCAGCACTAGAGTGCTGGCTTCACACTTTCAAAGGTCCTGAGTTGGATCCCCAACACCATATGTGAAAGGAATGAATGAACCAATGCATGAGTGTATGATGAATGAATTAAAGGTATAAGGAGGAGGAGGAGGAGGAGAAATAGAAGAAGATGATGAGTAATTTGACAGAAGGGAAAAAGGGGAGGAGAGTGAGTTTAAAGTGTGGTTTCCAATTCCCAAGCGTTAAATTACAGCAGATGGGATAGAGTGAGAAGATGGGAGGGCAGGAGAGGAGGGATAGTAGAGGCTAGAAGAGGTAGCAGAATACAACAGTTACTAATATGGTATTTTGTAAAAATGTGGATGTGTAAACAATGTGATTGTGCAATCTGTATATGGGGTGAAAATGGGAGTTCATAACTCACTTGACTCTAAAGTAGGAAATATGGTATTTCAAGAGCTATGTTATGTGTTAAGCAACCAATATAAACAAGAGGTCTTCATTTTTCTTTGTAGTTGGGATCTCCTGTTTCCCTGACATGTTTAGTTGTGTTCTCTCCTTTAGTCCTCCCATGCTCTAGTTATTCTGATATGGAAAAACTAGCTGAAATGCCCAACCAGTCTGTAAATCAGTGACAATTCTTCATTAAGCCTAAAGTCACTTTACATTTGCTACAGTCATACTAAATACACTTCTTTGTTGGGAGTTTAAAAGATATTTCCATCAGCCAGATTACAAGTACCTAGAACCCCCATTCTTGTTTATGTAAGAGTGGCTTCATCAGATTAAATGCTGTTCTCTGGAATAAAATAAATAGGAATAATTTACTCAGAAGATTCCTACGTAAACCATCTTTATTTACAAAATACTATCTTAAGAATTATTGTTTCATTGATCTTCAATGGAGTCAAAGTATAGTGAATTACTGAAGTAAAAGAAGTTACTTAAAAACTAAAAATGAGAGATAAGTCAAATTACAATTGAAGAGAGAGCAACAGCATGAGGTTTCTTGTTTGGTTCTGGATGTTGAGTAACAGGCTCATTTGCAGTTGGAAGGAACCCTTCAGGGAACTCACTTGTACTTTCAGAATGGGGGTGTAGAGGGCTGAATTCCAGCTGTTGGGGGAAGATTGTGAGGATAACCCCCTCCCTCCATAGACACATCACATTGGAAATGGAGTGGGTGGCGGGTCAGGTGGAAAATAATCTCCAGGTTCCCAGACAAGTTTCCTGGGAGAGGTGGAGGAAAAAAAAGGTCCTCTTCTCAGGAACTGACTCCTTGGGTCAACTGGAAACAAGGCACCTCTGACTGGAGGGAAAGGTGCCAACACAGAGCCAGAGCCTGTTGCTTGGTTTTCAGCATGGAGAGGTGAATCAGGCACATCAGAGTCCAAAGGAGGCATATTAGGAATTCTGTGTTCTGCTGGTCGCGATGCTCTACCACAATTTGAGTAAAACCCATCTTGCCTTTGTAGAAAAAGACGTGCATCAGAAGAATATGGTTGGCCTGGCGGAGGGATCATCAGCCTGCTGGCCTGTTCCCCTGGAGGAGAGAGGGGCCCAGTCTGAGAAGGTGCTCTCTGAAAATCGGTGAACTTATGACAGCTGGATTCTCTTCCTTTAATGCTAGTCGCATGGTCCAGAGGATTCTCCAGTGCCCCTTGACCCTCTTCCTCCTCCCACTGGAGTGAAAGGTGAGAGTGTGAGTGGACCACTCTTTTCAAAATGAGGAGGTCTCCTTTCAGTTGAAGGGTGACCTATTGGTGAGGGCCCATTTGGAGAAGGGTTTCTGCCCATTGCTGAGTTGGAAACATCCAGTGCATCATAGGGATCTTTGCCTACAAGTTCAAATCTCAGCTCCTTCTCAGTTAATTTTTGTCTGTTGCGTGCATTTTGTTTCCTGAAATAGCTGAGGTTTCTTTCAGCAATCCGAGCTGCCAACTCACTAGCATGTGCTTCTTTCTCAGAGGAAATAATCTTCCCCAGACATGAATGAATGGTACTCTGCAATTGTTCTTCAAGATATTGGGCTCTCTTTCTGTAGGTCTCCAGCTCTTTTATTGTATGGCTCATCTTTTCTTCGACTTTGGAAAGTTTCTCCTCTTCCTCCACACGGTAGTTTTCCTCCACTCTTAATTTCCTGTGCAGTTTCATCGTATTTTCTTGATAGCGTTCCATCATGACTTTCAAGTTCTTCTGTAGGGTCTCATTCTCACTTTGGAGCTGTGCATTTTCTGACTGCAAGGATGCCTGTTCAGTCTGCAGACTTTTAAGGTGTTCTGTAAGGTCTTCCGTGGTTTTCTCCACTTCAGATGAGAAAGTACATTTTTGATTTCTTCCTTCTTCCAAGATTTCTAAGGAGGCCTTTAGCTTATCACCATAAACTAGGTTCCTCAAAGCTGCTTTGGACTCATCCTCCAAGTGAGCACCAATTTCGGGTTCACTCGTCTTTCCCAGTTCCAGGTGACCACCATCCCTTTGGGCTCCCAGGCTTGGAGAAGATCTATCCTTTATCCTCAGCAAGCATTCACTCAGAGACTCCATGTGATTTTTGGTGTCCCTTAGAACATGTTCTCCAGCTACGTTAGAGTCCTCTAATATGATTTTTGCTTTATATTGGACACTTCCTTGTTCCCTCTGTGCTTCAGCTTCTCCTTGTATTGTTGGTCTCTGCGTTTGCGGAAGTAGGGATCCTTCATTCAAAACCTCTTTGATTGCCAGCTTCAGTTCTTCCTCATTCACTTGAAAGAGTCTCCAGTTTGTTTTGGCTTCAGCTATTTGTGATCTGAGGGATTCAGATTCACCTTGGAGGGACTGTATCCCTCTTGATAGATGCGCCATCGTTTCATCCTGTTGACCATGTTTAGCCTTCTGTGCTTTGGGCTCTTCTTCTAGAAAGAGCATTTCAACGCCATGGCTGGATTCAGACCTATGCAGCTTTTCGTAGGTTGCCTCCAGCTGTTGTGCTTCCCTTGAACCCTTCTCAAACCTGCAATCCTTTAAAGATGAGTCTAAGCCTTTATGTTCTTTTTCAACCAGGCTCACTTTATCAAGAAGTCCACATTTTGCCTCAATAAGTCCAGCAAGATTTAGAGCCAGCCTTTTTTCTCTTCCCACGTAAAGCCTGCTACTAACCGACTGAAAAGCTCTCCAGAAAAGTGAGAGAACTGCAAAAAATCCAAGAGCTGTACACATCATCAACTCCCAAGGAAAGCCATAAGGGAGATGGCCTGGCTTCATGTCTTCGGACAATGCTGCCACAACCCTGGGTGCTTCTTCCAGAACCACCCACTAGTATGGCTGAGAGGCAGCCCTTGACTCCTCCATCACGCCAAGACAGCTTTGGCTCTTGCCACCAAAACCACAGCCTGCCCAGGCAGGCCAACACAGGCTGTGGACACTCAGGTGTTTGGTCCGAAACTCCAACCTGCACCAGGCAACGGAGCAGACCACTGTGAGCCCCTTCAGGGGCTGAGCGTACGGTGGGTGGTGTGCGTATGGCGGTGGGAGCCATGATCAAGGGCTCCCAGGAGCCTTGTTGTCTCAACTGCCCATCAGGGGAGTCTTGTCCCCTTCCCTACCCAGTGCACCCTCAAGAGCCACATGTTTAGGTCCCTCCCACTCCAGCCAGAGAGAATTCCTCTCCATGCCACCCACCCCTTGATTTGGTTTAGGCCAGGCCAAGGCGGGGTTAGTAGGAAGATTCCATCCAGTCACAATAACATTCAGTTTGATGTCACTCAGATTCTAAAGCTGACTAAACTGTTCAAACAGCTTTTATGGCCTATATTGGTCTTTGTGTCCCTTGCCTTTTGTTTGAGTGACTCAGTCCTTTTTCTGCCCTTGTGCTCTCCCTATTTCCTACCTTCCTTGCTTCCTTCCCCCCTTCCTGTTTTTTCTCCTTTTCTGCTTCCTTCTTTTATACCTCCATCCATCCCTCCAACTTTGCCTTCCTCCCTTCCAACTTTCTCTCTCCCTTCCCTCCCTTTTCTTTTCTTGCAAGTGTTTGGGGTGAAAGTCCATGGCAGGCCAGCCCCAAGCTAGGCAAGGTCACTGCCACTGAGCTACAACATCCCCAGACTTGCTGCCACTTCCTATGCAAGTAATTTGAATTATCTCTAAAGAGAAACTCTCACATTAGTCTACTTTCAACGTAATTTCAGAAGAGTTGCTAACATGGGCATCAATCAGTTATGACAAGTCATTTTTGAAAAGCACTGCACAGCTAATGTTCCTCAAAAGAAGGAGTTGAAACTTTAGTTGGTTTTCAGGTCAGCATTTCTAGACTAGTACAAACCCTCCTAATCCTGATCTCTCCTTAGTCCTATGATTTCTTTAAGTGTCCCCTTTGCTCCTGTTCATGGAGTCATGTGTACAGAAATTATACCTGGTTCTATTGAACTCTACTTAATTCTTTCTCACCTCTGCGCTCCTTTTGCCAAGTCACTCCTCAACACTTACTGTAACCCTTGAAATTTTTTGTCCATTTTCATTTAAAAAACTCCTTCAAAAATTGAACCATTTCTCATGCAGATACAGTCTTCTTGATCTGCTATTAATCCCCCACTACTGACATTGTAAGTTATAGAAATGTACACTTCCAGACCGTTTTCAGATTTTTGATTTCTGTATATCTATCTGTCTATGTATTTACAAACATAACATGGTATTCTGAAAGTATCGTTCTGCTTTTGGAGCTCGACATTGTGTTTTTCAGAAGCAGGCCTATTACACAGAGATGAATCCATGTTACCTAGATTGAGGTCAAACCGGAATGTGCACTCTGATTCCCATGATATTGTTCTACCTACTAATGGACAGTTCAGTTATATCCAGACCTCACCACCTCCGCCATTAAGTAAAACCCTTGTGAAGAGACATGTAGATGCCTTTATGAACATATTGATAATTTTTCATGGCAGTGTTTTCCAAAAACCAGTTAGTAAAATCAATTTATTCCTTTGCAGCCTGAAATTACCTTCATTCCAGTTTACTGGTATAAGAACCGCAGTATATCAGCAATAATTCTCCAAAAGTAGTTCAGGCAGAAGTCATTCTAGATAACAATCAGTGCCGGATCGTCCATGTATTTTACACAGCCCATGACAGGGGACATCCGTCCACTCGTTTAGAACAACTGATGTTTTATGCTGGCAATTTAGGGTTATTGAAAGGAGTGATTACAAAAC
Organism: Callospermophilus lateralis; assembly: GCF_048772815.1. Taxonomy (NCBI): domain Eukaryota; kingdom Metazoa; phylum Chordata; class Mammalia; order Rodentia; family Sciuridae; genus Callospermophilus; species Callospermophilus lateralis. The sequence continues at coordinate 358,999 of NW_027512686.1, read as the reverse complement.
AGGTGAGACAGACTGATTAGATTCAGTATGTATGTTGGCTTTGTTTTTCGAGGCCTGAATTTTTCAAATTTCAATTAATTGTAGGTTAAGTATCAGGCAGATTCTTCACTGGGCTTCAAATGTGATAAAGTTGCTTCTTATTTTTAAGAAGGCCGTTGCAATCCTGCATTTATTTTACACCTCAGTGCTTGTTTCACACACAAGCACACACACCCACACACCACACACATCAACAAACACACAAACACATAATTAGAGCACATTTAACACTCAAATAAAGCTTTACCTACTAACTCATAACTAGGGTATTTTTTTAATAAGTATTGTGTCTTGGTCTCTACTGGGGAAACATTGTTCAATGTGAGTTCTCTGGTTTGTTGTAGGGCAGTGAATGTTCACTTGTTGGCAATGATATAGAAATGGGGAGTAAGGGTTTAAAAGTTTTTACAGTAGGTAGGCAGAGTCAGAGTATGGACTGTAAGAATAAGAAATTGGGGAATTTCCTCTTTGTTTCTTCACTTCAATCTCCTAATAATTCATGTGTATTTTCCAAAAGTCTCCCAGAAAACAAGGACTAGGTCAATCCACATATCAGTAAACCATAGCAGAATGCGATTCTGAATTTCATATAAACAGTCATAAAATCAAAAAGTCAGGTGCTGGGGTTTTGGCTCAGCACTAGAGTGCTGGCTTCACACTTTCAAAGGTACTGAGTTGGATCCCCAACACCATATGTGAAAGGAATGAATGAACCAATGCATGAGTGTATGATGAATGAATTAAAGTTATAAGGAGGAGGAGGAGGAGGAGAAATAGAAGAAGATGATGAGTAATTTGACAGAAGGGAAAAAGGGAGGAGAGTGAGTTTAAAGTGTGGTTTCCAATTCCCAAGCGTTAAATTACAGCAGATGGGATAGAGAGAGAAGATGGGAGGGCAGGGGATGGGGGATAGTAGAGGGTAGAAAAGGTATCAGAATACAACAGGTACTAATATGGCATTTTTTAAAAATGTGGATGTGTAAACTATGTGATTGTGCAATCTGCATATGGGGTGAAAATGGGAGTTCATAACTCACTTGAATCTAATGTAGGAAATATGGTATCTCAAGAGCTATGTAATGTGTTAAGCAACCAATATAAACAAGAGGTCTTCATTTTTCTTTGTAGTTGGGATCTCCTGTTTCCGTGACATGTTTAGTTGTGTTCTCTCCTTTAGTCCTCCCATGCTCTCGTTATTCTGATATGGAAAAACTAGCTGAAATGTCCAACCAGTCTGTAAATCAGTGACAATTCTTCATTTAGCCTAAAGTCACTTTACATTTGCTACAGTCATACTAAATACACTTCTTTGTTGGGAGTTTAAAAGATATTTCCATCAGCTAGATTACAAGTACCTAGAACTCCCATTCTTGTTTATGTAAGAGTGGCTTCATCAGATTAAATGCTGTTCTCTGGAATAAAATAAAATAGGAATAATTTACTCACAAGATTCCTACGTAAACCATCTTTATTCACAAAATACTATCTTAAGAATTATTGTTTCATTGAGCTTCAATTGGAGCCAACGTATAGTCAATCACTGAAGTAAAAGCAGTTACTTAAAAACTAAAAATGAGAGATAAGTCAAATTACATTTGAAGAGAGAGCAACAGCATGAGGTTTCTTGTTTGGTTCTGGATGTTGAGTAACAGGCTCATTTGCAGGTGGAAGGAACCCTTCAGGGAACTCACTTGTACTTTCAGAATGGGGGTGTAGAGGGCTGAATTCCAGCTGTTGGGGGAAGATTGTGAGGAAAACCCCCTCCCTGCATAGACACATCACATTGGAAATGGAGGGGGTGGCGGGTCAGGTGGAAAATAATCTCCAGGTTCCCAGACAAGTTTCCTGGGAGAGGTGGAGGAAAAAAAAGGTCCTCTTCTCAGGAACTGACTCCTTGGGTCAACTGGAAACAAGGCACCTCTGACTGGAGGGAAAGGTGCCAACACAGATCCAGAGCCAGTTGCTTGGTTTTCAGCATGGAGAGGTGAATCAGGCACATCAGAGTCCAAAGGAGGCATATTAGGAATTCTGTGTTCTGCTGGTCGCGATGCTCTACCACAATTTGAGTAAAACCCATCTTGCCTTTGTAGAAAAAGACGTGCATCAGAAGAATATGGTTGGCCTGGCGGAGGGATCATCAGCCTGCTGTCCTGTTCCCCTGGAGGAGAGAGGGGCCCAGTCTGAGAAGGTGCTCTCTGAAAATCGGTGAACTTATGACAGCTGGATTCTCTTCCTTTACTGCTAGTCGCATGGTCCAGAGGATTCTCCAGGGCCCCTTGACCCTCTTCCTCCTCCCACTGGAGTGAAAGGTGAGAGTGTGAGTGGACCACTCTTTTCAAAATGAGGAGGTCTCCTTTCAGATGAAGGGTGACCTATTGGTGATGGCCCATTTGGAGAAGGCTTTCTGCCCATTGCTGAGTTGGAAACATCCAGTGCATCATAGGGATCTTTTCCTACATGTTCAAATCTCAGCTCCTTCTCAGTTAATTTTTGTCTGTTGCGTGCATTTTGTTTCCTGAAATAGCTGAGGTTTCTTTCAGCAATCCGAGCTGCCAACTCACTAGCATGTGCTTCTTTCTCAGAGGAAATAATCTTCCCCAGACAGGAATGAATGGTACTCTGCAATTGTTCTTCAAGATATTGGGCTCTCTTTCTGTAGGTCTCCAGCTCTTTTATTGTATGGCTCATCTTTTCTTCGACTTTGGAAAGTTTCTCCTCTTGCTCCACACGGTATTTTTCCTCCACTCTTAATTTCCTGTGCAGTTTCATCGTATTTTCTTGATAGTGTTCCATCATGACTTTCAAGTTCTTCTGTAGGGTCTCATTCTCACATTGGAGCTGTGCATTTTCTGACTGCAAGGATGCCTGTTCAGTCTGCAGACTTTTAAGGTGTTCTGTAAGGTCTTCCGTGGTTTTCTCCACTTCAGGTGAGAAAGTACATTTTTGATTTCTTCCTCCTTCCAAGATTTCTAAGGAGGCCTTTAGCTTATCACCATAAACCAGGTTCCTCAAAGCTCCTTTGGACTCATCCTCCAAGTGAGCACCAATTTCGGGTTCACTCGTCTTTCCCAGTTCCAGGTGACCACCATCCCTTTGGGCTCCCAGGCTTGGAGAAGTTCTATCCTTCATCTTCAGCAAGCATTCACTCAGAGACTCCATGTGATTTTGGGTGTCCCTTAGAACTAGTTCTACAGCTACTTTAGAGTCCTCTGATAGGATTTTTGCTTTATATTGGACACCTCCTTGTTCCCTCTGTGCTTCAGCTTCTCCTTGTATTGTTGGTCTCTGCGTTTGCGGAAGTAGGGATCCTTCATTCAAAACCTCTTTGATTGCCAGCTTCAGTTCTTCCTCATTCACTTGAAAGAGTCTCCAGTTTGTTTTGGCTTCAGCTATTTGTGATCTGAGGGATTCAGATTCACCTTGGAGGGACTGTATCCCTCTTGATAGATGCGCCATCGTTTCATCCTGTTGACCATGTTTAGCCTTCTGTGCTTTGAGCTCTTCTTCTAGAAAGAGCATTTCAACGCCATGGCTGGATTCGGACCTATGCAGCTTTTCGTAGGTTGCCTCCAGCTGTTGTGCTTCCCTTGAACCCTTCTCAAACCTGCAATCCTTTAAAGATGAGTCTAAGCCTTTATGTTCTTTTGCAACAAGGCTCACTTTATCAAGAAGTCCACATTTTGCCTCAATAACTCCAGCAAGATTTAGAGCCAGCCTTTTTTCACTTCCCACGTAAAGCCTGCTACTAACCGACTGAAAAGCTCTCCAGAAAAGTGAGAGAACAGCAAAAAATCCAAGAGCTGTACACATCATCAACTTCCACGAAAAGCCATAAGGAAATGGCCTGGCTTCATGTCTTCGGACAATGCTGCCACAACCTTGGGTGCTTCTTCCAGAACCACCCACTAGTATGGCTGAGAGGCAGCCCTTGGCTCCTCCATCATGCCAAGACAGCTTTGGCTCTTGCCACCACATCCACAGCCTGCCCAGGCAGGCCAACACAGGCTGTGGACACTCAGGTGTTTGGTCAGGAACTCCAACCTGCACCAGGCAACGGAGCAGACCACTGTGAGCCCATTCAGGGGCTGAGCGTATGGTGGGTGGTGTGCGTATGGCGGTGGGTGCCATGATCAAGGGCTTCCAGGAGCCTTGTTGTCTCAACTGGCCATCAGGGGATTCTTGTTCCCTTCCCTACCCAGTGCATCCTCAAGTGCCACATGTTTAGGTCCCTCCCACTCCAGCCAGAGAAAATTCCTCTCCATGCCACCCACCCTTTGATTTGGTTTAGGCCAGGCCAAGGCGGGGTTAGTAGGAAGATTCCATCCAGTCACAATAACATTCAGATTGATGTCACTCAAATTCTAAAGCTGACTAAACTGTTCAAACAGCTTTTATGGCCTATATTGGTCTTTGTGTCCCTTGCCTTTTGTTTGAGTGACTCAGTCCTTTTTCTGCCCTTGTATTCTCCCTATTTCCTAACTTCCTTGCTTCCTTCCCCCCTTCCTGTTTTTTCTCCTTTTCTTCTTCCTTCTTTTCTACCTCCATCCATCCCTCCAACTTTGCCTTCCTCCCTTCCAACTTTCTCTCTCCCTTCCCTCCCTTTTCTTTTCTTGCAAGTGTTTGGGGTGAAAGTGCATGGCAGGCCAGCCCCAAGCTAGGCAAGGTCACTGCCACTGAGCTACAACATCCCCAGACCTGCTGCCACTTCCTATGCAAGTAATTTGAATTCTCTCTAAAGAGAAACTCTCACATTAGTCTACTTTCAACGTAATTTCAGAAGAGTTGCTAACATGGGCATCAATCAGTTATGACAAGTCATTTTTGAAAAGCACGGCACAGCTAATGTTCCTCAAAAGAAGGAGTTGAAACTTTATCAGCATTTCTAGACTAGTACAAACCCTCCTAATCCTGATCTCTCCTTAGTCCTATGATTTCTTGAAGTGTCCCCTTTGCTCCTGTTCATGGAGTCATGTGTACAGAAATTATACCTGGTTCTATTGAACTCTACTTAATTCTTTCTCACCTCTGTGCTCCTTTTGTCAAGTCACTCCTCAACACTTACTGTAACCCTTGAAATTTTTTGTCCATTTTCATTTAAAAAACTCCTTCAAAAATTGAACAATTTCTCATGCAGATACAGTCTTCTTGATCTGTTATTAATCCCCCACTACTGACATTGTAAGTTATAGAAATGTACACTTCCAGACCGTTTTCAGATTTTTGATTTCTGTATATCTATCTGTCTATGTATTTACAAACATAACATGGTATTCTGAAAGTATCGTTCTGCTTTTGGAGCTCGACATTGTGTTTTTCAGAAGCAGGCCTATTACACAGAGATGAATCCATGTTACCTAGATTGAGGTCAAACCGGAATGTGCACTCTGATTCCCATGATATTGTTCTACCTACTAATGGACAGTTCAGTTATATCCAGACCTCACCACCTCCCCCATTAAGTAAAACCCTTGTGAAGAGACATGTAGATGCCTTTATGAACATATTGATAATTTTTCATGGCAGTGTTTTCCAAAAACCAGTTAGTAAAATCAATTTATTCCTTTGCAGCCTGAAATTAACTTCATTCCAGTTTACTGGTATAAGAACCGCAGTATATCAGCAACAATTCTCCAATAGTAGTTCAGGCAGAAGTCATTCTAGATAACAATCAGTGCCGGATCGTCCATGTATTTTACACAGCCCATGACAGGGGACATCCGTCCACTCGTTTAGAACAACTGATGTTTTATGCTGGCAATTTAGGGTTATTGAAAGGAGTGATTACAAAACAGGTGAGACAGACTGATTAGATTCAGTATGTATGTTGGCTTTGTTTTTCGAGGCCTGAATTTTTCACATTTCAATTAATTGTAGGTTAAGTATCAGGCAGATTCTTCACTGGGCTTCAAATGTGATAAAGTTGCTTCTTATTTTTAAGAAGGCCATTGCAATCCTGCATTTATTTTACACCTCAGTGCTTGTTTCACACACAAGCACACACACCCACACACCACACACATCAACAAACACACAAACACATAATTAGAGCACATTTAACACTCAAATAAAGCTTTACCTACTAACTCATAACTAGGGTATTTTTTTAATAAGTATTGTGTCTTGGTCTCTACTGGGGAAACATTGTTCAATGTGAGTTCTCTGGTTTGTTGTAGGGCAGTGAATGTTCACTTGTTGGCAATGATATAGAAATGGGGAGTAAGGGTTTAAAAGTTTTTACAGTAGGTAGGCAGAGTCAGAGTATGGACTGTAAGAATAAGAAATTGGGGAATTTCCTCTTTGTTTCTTCACTTCAATCTCCTAATAATTCATGTGTATTTTCCAAAAGTCTCCCAGAAAACAAGGACTAGGTCAATCCACATATCAGTAAACCATAGCAGAATGCGATTCTGAATTTCATATAAACAGTCATAAAATCAAAAAGTCAGGTGCTGGGGTTTTGGCTCAGCACTAGAGTGCTGGCTTCACACTTTCAAAGGTCCTGAGTTGGATCCCCAACACCATATGTGAAAGGAATGAATGAACCAATGCATGAGTGTATGATGAATGAATTAAAGTTATAAGGAGGAGGAGGAGGAGGAGAAATAGAAGAAGATGATGAGTAATTTGACAGAAGGGAAAAAGGGGAGGAGAGTGAGTTTAAAGTGTGGTTTCCAATTCCCAAGCGTTAAATTACAGCAGATGGGATAGAGAGAGAAGATGGGAGGGCAGGGGATGGGGGATAGTAGAATGTAGAAAAGGTATCAGAATACAACAGGTACTAATATGGCATTTTGTAAAAATGTGGATGTGTAAACAATGTGATTGTGCAATCTGCATATGGGGTGAAAATGGGAGTTCATAACTCACTTGAATCTAATGTAGGAAATATGGTATCTCAAGAGCTATGTAATGTGTTAAGCAACCAATATAAACAAGAGGTCTTCATTTTTCTTTGTAGTTGGGATCTCCTGTTTCCGTGACATGTTTAGTTGTGTTCTCTCCTTTAGTCCTCCCATGCTCTCGTTATTCTGATATGGAAAAACTAGCTGAAATGTCCAACCAGTCTGTAAATCAGTGACAATTCTTCATTTAGCCTAAAGTCACTTTACATTTGCTACAGTCATACTAAATACACTTCTTTGTTGGGAGTTTAAAAGATATTTCCATCAGCTAGATTACAAGTACCTAGAACTCCCATTCTTGTTTATGTAAGAGTGGCTTCATCAGATTAAATGCTGTTCTCTGGAATAAAATAAAATAGGAATAATTTACTCACAAGATTCCTACGTAAACCATCTTTATTCACAAAATACTATCTTAAGAATTATTGTTTCATTGAGCTTCAATTGGAGCCAACGTATAGTCAATCACTGAAGTAAAAGCAGTTACTTAAAAACTAAAAATGAGAGATAAGTCAAATTACATTTGAAGAGAGAGCAACAGCATGAGGTTTCTTGTTTGGTTCTGGATGTTGAGTAACAGGCTCATTTGCAGGTGGAAGGAACCCTTCAGGGAACTCACTTGTACTTTCAGAATGGGGGTGTAGAGGGCTGAATTCCAGCTGTTGGGGGAAGATTGTGAGGAAAACCCCCTCCCTGCATAGACACATCACATTGGAAATGGAGTGGGTGGCGGGTCAGGTGGAAAATAATCTCCAGGTTCCCAGACAAGTTTCCTGGGAGAGGTGGAGGAAAAAAAAGTTCCTCTTCTCAGGAACTGACTCCTTGGGTCAACTGGAAACAAGGCACCTCTGACTGGAGGGAAAGGTGCCAACAGATATCCAGAGCCAGTTGCTTGGTTTTCAGCATGGAGAGGTGAATCAGGCACATCAGAGTCCAAAGGAGGCATATTAGGAATTCTGTGTTCTGCTGGTCCCGATGCTCTACCACAATTTGAGTAAAACCCATCTTGCCTTTGTAGAAAAAGACGTCCATCAGAAAAATATGGATGGCCTGGCGGAGGGATCATCAGCCTGCTGTCCTGTTCCCCTGGAGGAGAGAGGGGCCCAGTCTGAGAAGGTGCTCTCTGAAAATCGGTGAACTTATGACAGCTGGATTCTCTTCCTTTACTGCTAGTCGCATGGTCCAGAGGATTCTCCAGGGCCCCTTGACCCTCTTCCTCCTCCCACTGGAGTGAAAGGTGAGAGTGTGAGTGGACCACTCTTTTCAAAATGAGGAGGTCTCCTTTCTGATGAAGGGTGACCTATTGGTGATGGCCCATTTGGAGAAGGGTTTCTGCCCATTGCTGAGTTGGAAACATCCAGTGCATCATAGGGATCTTTTCCTACATGTTCAATTCTTAGCTCCTTCTCAGTTAATTTTTGTCTGTTGCGTGCATTTTGTTTCCTGAAATAGCTGAGGTTTCTTTCAGGAATCCGAGCTGCCAACTCACTAGCATGTGCTTCTTTCTCAGAGGAAATAATCTTCCCCAGACAGGAATGAATGGTACTCTGCAATTGTTCTTCAAGATATTGGGCTCTCTTTCTGTAGGTCTCCAGCTCTTTTATTGTATGGCTCATCTTTTCTTCGACTTTGGAAAGTTTCTCCTCTTGCTCCACACGGTATTTTTCCTCCACTCTTAATTTCCTGTGCAGTTTCATCGTATTTTCTTGATAGCGTTCCATCATGACTTTCAAGTTCTTCTGTAGGGTCTCATTCTCACATTGGAGCTGTGCATTTTCTGACTGCAAGGATGCCTGTTCAGTCTGCAGACTTTTAAGGTGTTCTGTAAGGTCTTCCGTGGTTTTCTCCACTTCAGGTGAGAAAGTACATTTTTGATTTCTTCCTCCTTCCAAGATTTCTAAGGAGGCCTTTAGCTTATCACCATAAACCAGGTTCCTCAAAGCTCCTTTGGACTCATCCTCCAAGTGAGCACCAATTTCGGGTTCACTCGTCTTTCCCAGTTCCAGGTGACCACCATCCCTTTGGGCTCCCAGGCTTGGAGAAGTTCTATCCTTCATCTTCAGCAAGCATTCACTCAGAGACTCCATGTGATTTTGGGTGTCCCTTAGAACTTGTTCTCCAGCTACTTTAGAGTCCTCTGATATGATTTTTGCTTTATATTGGACACCTCCTTGTTCCCTCTGTGCTTCAGCTTCTCCTTGTATTGTTGGTCTCTGCGTTTGCGGAAGTAGGGATCCTTCATTCAAAACCTCTTTGATTGCCAGCTTCAGTTCTTCCTCATTCACTTGAAAGGGTCTCCAGTTTGTTTTGGCTTCAGCTATTTGTGATCTGAGGGATTCAGATTCACCTTGGAGGGACTGTATCCCTCTTGATAGATGCGCCATCGTTTCATCCTGTTGACCATGTTTAGCCTTCTGTGCTTTGAGCTCTTCTTCTAGAAAGAGCATTTCAACGCCATGGCTGGATTCGGACCTATGCAGCTTTTCGTAGGTTGCCTCCAGCTGTTGTGCTTCCCTTGAACCCTTCTCAAACCTGCAATCCTTTAAAGATGAGTCTAAGCCTTTATGTTCTTTTTCAACAAGGCTCACTTTATCATGAAGTCCACATTTTGCCTCCATAAGTCTAGCAAGATTTAGATCCAGCCTTTTTTCTTTTCCCACGTAAAGCCTGCTACTAACCGACTGAAAAGCTCTCCAGAAAAGTGAGAGAACAGCAAAAAATCCAAGAGCTGTACACATCATCAACTCCCAAGGAAAGCCATAAGGAAGATGGCCTGGCTTCATGTCTTCGGACAATGCTGCCACAACCCTGGGTGCTTCTTCCCGAACCACCCACTAGTATGGCTGAGAGGCAGCCCTTGGCTCCTGCATCACGCCAAGACAGCTTTGGCTCTTGTCACCACAACCACAGCCTGCCCAGGCAGGCCAACACAGGCTGTGGACACTCAGGTGTTTGGTTCGGAACTCCAACCTGCACCAGGCAACGGAGCAGACCACTGTGAGCCCCTTCAGGGGCTGAGCGTATGGTGGGTGGTGTGCGAATGGCGGTGAGAGCCATGATCAAGGGCTCCCAGGAGCCTTGTTGTCTCAACTGCCCATCAGGGGAGTCTTGTCCCCTTCCCTACCCAGTGCATCCTCAAGTGCCACATGTTTAGGTCCCTCCCACTCCAGCCAGAGAGAATTCCTCTCCATGCCACCCACCCCTTGATTTGGTTTAGGCCAAGCCAAGGTTTTGTTAGTATGAAGATTCCATCCAGTCATAATAACATTCAGTTGGATGTCACTCAAATTCTAAAGCTGACTAAACTGTTCAAACATCTTTTATGGCCTATATTGGTCTTTGTGTCCCTTGCCTTTTGTTTGAGTGACTCAGTCCTTTTTCTGCCCTTGTGCTCTCCCTATTTCCTACCTTCCTTGCTTCCTTAGCCCCTTCCTGGTTTTTCTCCTTTTCTTCTTCCTTCTTTTCTACCTCCATCCATCCCTCCAACTTTGCCTTCCTCCCTTCCAACTTTTTATCTCCCTTCCCTCCCTTTTCTTTTCTTGCAAGTGTTTGGGGTGAAAGTCCATGGCAGGCCAGCCCCAAGCTAGGCAAGGTCACTGCCACTGAGCAACAACATCCCCAGACCTGCTGCCACTTCCTATGCAGGTAATTTGAATTATCTCTAAAGAGAAACTCTCACATCAGTCTACTTTCAACGTAATTTCAGAAGAGTTGCTAACATGGGCATCAATCAGTTATGACAAGTCATTTTTGAAAAGCACGGCACAGCTATTGTTCCTCAAAAGAAGGAGTTGAAACTTTATCAGCATTTCTAGACTAGTACAAACCCTCCTAATCCTGATCTCTCCTTAGTCCTATGATTTCTTGAAGTGTCCCCTTTGCTCCTGTTCATGGAGTCATGTGTACAGAAATTATACCTGGTTCTATTGAACTCTACTTAATTCTTTCTCACCTCTGTGCTCCTTTTGCCAAGTCACTCCTCAACACTTACTGTAACCCTTGAAATTTTTTGTCCATTTTCATTTAAAAACTCCTTCAAAAATTGAACCATTTCTCATGCAGATACAGTCTTCTTGATCTGCTATTAATCCCCCACTACTGACATTGTAAGTTATAGAAATGTACACTTCCAGACCGTTTTCAGATTTTTGATTTCTGTATATCTATCTGTCTATGTATTTACAAACATAACATGGTATTCTGAAAGTATCGTTCTGCTTTTGGAGCTCGACATTGTGTTTTTCAGAAGCAGGCCTATTACACAGAGATGAATCCATGTTACCTAGATTGAGGTCAAACCGGAATGTGCACTCTGATTCCCATGATATTGTTCTACCTACTAATGGACAGTTCAGTTATATCCAGACCTCACCACCTCCCCCATTAAGTAAAACCCTTGTGAAGAGACATGTAGATGCCTTTATGAACATATTGATAATTTTTCATGGCAGTGTTTTCCAAAAACCAGTTAGTAAAATCAATTTATTCCTTTGCAGCCTGAAATTACCTTCATTCCAGTTTACTGGTATAAGAACTGCAGTATATCAGCAACAATTCTCCAATAGTAGTTCAGGCAGAAGTCATTCTAGATAACAATCAGTGCCGGATCGTCCATGTATTTTACACAGCCCATGACAGGGGACATCCGTCCACTCGTTTAGAACAACTGATGTTTTATGCTGGCAATTTAGGGTTATTGAAAGGAGTGATTACAAAACAGGTGAGACAGACTGATTAGATTCAGTATGTATGTTGGCTTTGTTTTTCTAGGCCTGAATTTTTCACATTTCAATTAATTGTAGGTTAAGTATCAGGCAGATTCTTCACTGGGCTTCAAATGTGATAAAGTTGCTTCTTATTTTTAAGAAGGCCGTTGCAATCCTGCATTTATTTTACACCTCAGTGCTTGTTTCACACACAAGCACACACACCCACACACCACACACATCAACAAACACACAAACACATAATTAGAGCACATTTAACACTCAAATAAAGCTTTACCTACTAACTCATAACTAGGGTATTTTTTTAATAAGTATTGTGTCTTGGTCTCTACTGGGGAAACATTGTTCAATGTGAGTTCTCTGGTTTGTTGTAGGGCAGTGAATGTTCACTTGTTGGCAATGATATAGAAATGGGGAGTAAGGGTTTAAAAGTTTTTACAGTAGGTAGGCAGAGTCAGAGTATGGACTGTAAGAATAAGAAATTGGGGAATTTCCTCTTTGTTTCTTCACTTCAATCTCCTAATAATTCATGTGTATTTTCCAAAAGTCTCCCAGAAAACAAGGACTAGGTCAATACACATATCAGTAAACCATAGCAGAATGCGATTCTGAATTTCATATAAACAGTCATAAAATCAAAAAGTCAGGTGCTGGGGTTTTGGCTCAGCACTAGAGTGCTGGCTTCACACTTTCAAAGGTCCTGAGTTGGATCCCCAACACCATATGTGAAAGGAATGAATGAACCAATGCATGAGTGTATGATGAATGAATTAAAGTTATAAGGAGGAGGAGGAGGAGGAGAAATAGAAGAAGATGATGAGTAATTTGACAGAAGGGAAAAAGGGGAGGAGAGTGAGTTTAAAGTGTGGTTTCCAATTCCCAAGCGTTAAATTACAGCAGATGGGATAGAGAGAGAAGATGGGAGGGCAGGGGATGGAGGATAGTAGAGGGTAGAAAAGGTATCAGAATACAACAGGTACTAATATGGCATTTTGTAAAAATGTGGATGTGTAAACAATGTGATTGTGCAATCTGCATATGGGGTGAAAATGGGAGTTCATAACTCACTTGAATCTAATGTAGGAAATATGGTATCTCAAGAGCTATGTAATGTGTTAAGCAACCAATATAAACAAGAGGTCTTCATTTTTCTTTGTAGTTGGGATCTCCTGTTTCCGTGACATGTTTAGTTGTGTTCTCTCCTTTAGTCCTCCCATGCTCTCGTTATTCTGATATGGAAAAACTAGCTGAAATGTCCAACCAGTCTGTAAATCAGTGACAATTCTTCATTTAGCCTAAAGTCACTTTACATTTGCTACAGTCATACTAAATACACTTCTTTGTTGGGAGTTTAAAAGATATTTCCATCAGCTAGATTACAAGTACCTAGAACTCCCATTCTTGTTTATGTAAGAGTGGCTTCATCAGATTAAATGCTGTTCTCTGGAATAAAATAAAATAGGAATAATTTACTCACAAGATTCCTACGTAAACCATCTTTATTCACAAAATACTATCTTAAGAATTATTGTTTCATTGAGCTTCAATTGGAGCCAACGTATAGTCAATCACTGAAGTAAAAGCAGTTACTTAAAAACTAAAATTGAGAGATAAGTCAAATTACATTTGAAGAGAGAGCAACAGCATGAGGTTTCTTGTTTGGTTCTGGATGTTGAGTAACAGGCTCATTTGCAGGTGGAAGGAACCCTTCAGGGAACTCACTTGTACTTTCAGAATGGGGGTGTAGAGGGCTGAATTCCAGCTGTTGGGGGAAGATTGTGAGGAAAACCCCCTCCCTGCATAGACACATCACATTGGAAATGGAGTGGGTGGCGGGTCAGGTGGAAAATAATCTCCAGGTTCCCAGACAAGTTTCCTGGGAGAGGTGGAGGAAAAAAAAGTTCCTCTTCTCAGGAACTGACTCCTTGGGTCAACTGGAAACAAGGCACCTCTGACTGGAGGGAAAGGTGCCTACACAGAGCCAGAGCCAGTTGCTTGGTTTTCAGCATGGAGAGGTGAATCAGGCACATCAGAGTCCAAAGGAGGCATATTAGGAATTCTGTTTTCTGCTGGTCCCGATGCTCTATCACAATTTGAGTAAAATCTATCTTGCCTCTGTAGAGGAAGACGTGCATCAGAAGAATATGGTTGGCCTGGCGGAGGGATCATCAGCCTGCTGGCCTGTTGCCCTGGAGGAGAGAGGGGCCCAGTCTGAGAAGGTGCTCTCTGAAAATCGGTGAACTTATGACAGCTGGATTCTCTTCCTTTACTGCTAGTCGCATGGTCCAGAGGATTCTCCAGGGCCCCTTGACCCTCTTCCTCCTCCCACTGGAGTGAAAGGTGAGAGTGTGAGTGGACCACTCTTTTCAAAATGAGGAGGTCTCCTTTCAGATGAAGGGTGACCTATTGGTGATGGCCCATTTGGAGAAGGCTTTCTGCCCATTGCTGAGTTGGAAACATCCAGTGCATCATAGGGATCTTTTCCTACATGTTCAAATCTTAGCTCCTTCCCAGTTAATTTTTGTCTGTTGCGTGCATTTTGTTTCCTGAAATAGCTGAGGTTTCTTTCAGCAATCCGAGCTGCCAACTCACTAGCATGTGCTTCTTTCTCAGAGGAAATAATCTTCCCCAGACAGGAATGAATGGTACTCTGCAATTGTTCTTCAAGATATTGGGCTCTCTTTCTGTAGGTCTCCAGCTCTTTTATTGTATGGCTCATCTTTTCTTCGACTTTGGAAAGTTTCTCCTCTTGCTCCACACGGTATTTTTCCTCCACTCTTAATTTCCTGTGCAGTTTCATTGTATTTTCTTGATAGCGTTCCATCATGACTTTCAAGTTCTTCTGTAGGGTCTCATTCTCACATTGGAGCTGTGCATTTTCTGACTGCAAGGATGCCTGTTCAGTCTGCAGACTTTTAAGGTGTTCTGTAAGGTCTTCCGTGGTTTTCTCCACTTCAGATGAGAAAGTACATTTTTGATTTCTTCCTCCTTCCAAGATTTCTAAGGAGGCCTTTAGCTTATCACCATAAACCAGGTTCCTCAAAGCTCCTTTGGACTCATCCTCCAAGTGAGCACCAATTTCGGGTTCACTCGTCTTTCCCAGTTCCAGGTGACCACCATCCCTTTGGGCTCCCAGGCTTGGAGACGTTCTATCCTTCATCTTCAGCAAGCATTCACTCAGAGACTCCATGTGATTTTGGGTGTCCCTTAGAACTTGTTCTCCAGCTACTTTAGAGTCCTCTGATATGATTTTTGCTTTATATTGGACACCTCCTTGTTCCCTCTGTGCTTCAGCTTCTCCTTGTATTGTTGGTCTCTGCGTTTGCGGAAGTAGGGATCCTTCATTCAAAACCTCTTTGATTGCCAGCTTCAGTTCTTCCTCATTCACTTGAAAGAGTCTCCAGTTTGTTTTGGCTTCAGCTATTTGTGATCTGAGGGATTCAGATTCACCTTGGAGGGACTGTATCCCTCTTGATAGATGCGCCATCGTTTCATCCTGTTGACCATGTTTAGCCTTCTGTGCTTTGAGCTCTTCTTCTAGAAAGAGCATTTCAACGCCATGGCTGGATTCGGACCTATGCAGCTTTTCGTAGGTTGCCTCCAGCTGTTGTGCTTCCCTTGAACCCTTCTCAAACCTGCAATCCTTTAAAGATGAGTCTAAGCCTTTATGTTCTTTTTCAACAAGGCTCACTTTATCATGAAGTCCACATTTTGCCTCAATAAGTCCAGCAAGATTTAGAGCCAGCCTTTTTTCTCTTCCCACGGAAAGCCTGCTACTAACCGACTGAAAAGCTCTCCAGAAAAGTGAGAGAACAGCAAAAAATCCAAGAGCTGTACACATCATCAACTCCCAAGGAAAGCCATAAGGAAGATGGCCTGGCTTCATGTCTTCGGACAATGCTGCCACAACCCTGGGTGCTTCTTCCCGAACCACCCACTAGTATGGCTGAGAGGCAGCCCTTGGCTCCTGCATCACGCCAAGACAGCTTTGGCTCTTGTCACCACAACCACAGCCTGCCCAGGCAGGCCAACACAGGCTGTGGACACTCAGGTGTTTGGTCCGGAACTCCAACCTGCACCAGGCAACGGAGCAGACCACTGTGAGCCCCTTCAGGGGCTGAGCGTATGGTGGGTGGTGTGCGGATGGTGGTGAGAGCCATGATCAAGGGCTCCCAGGAGCCTTGTTGTCTCAACTGCCCATCAGGGGAGTCTTGTCCCCTTCCCTACCCAGTGCATCCTCAAGTGCCACATGTTTAGGTCCCTCCCACTCCAGCCAGAGAGAATTCCTCTCCATGCCACCCACCCCTTGATTTGGTTTAGGCCAAGCCAAGGTGGGGTTAGTATGAAGATTCCATCCAGTCATAATAACATTCAGTTTGATGTCACTCAAATTCTAAAGCTGACTAAACTGTTCAAACATCTTTTATGGCCTATATTGGTCTTTGTGTCCCTTGCCTTTTGTTTGAGTGACTCAGTCCTTTTTCTGACCTTGTGCTCTCCCTATTTCCTACCTTCCTTGCTTCCTTAGCCCCTTCCTGGTTTTTCTCCTTTTCTTCTTCCTTCTTTTCTACCTCCATCCATCCCTCCAACTTTGCCTTCCTCCCTTCCAACTTTTTATCTCCCTTCCCTCCCTTTTCTTTTCTTGCAAGTGTTTGGGGTGAAAGTCCATGGCAGGCCAGCCCCAAGCTAGGCAAGGTCACTGCCACTGAGCAACAACATCCCCAGACCTGCTGCCACTTCCTATGCAAGTAATTTGAATTATCTCTAAAAGAAACTCTCACATTAGTCTACTTTCAACGTAATTTCAGAAGAGTTGCTAACATGGGCATCAATCAGTTATGACAAGTCATTTTTGAAAAGCACGGCACAGCTAATGTTCCTCAAAAGAAGGAGTTGAAACTTTATCAGCATTTCTAGACTAGTACAAACCCTCCTAATCCTGATCTCTCCTTAGTCCTATGATTTCTTGAAGTGTCCCCTTTGCTCCTGTTCATGGAGTCATGTGTACAGAAATTATACCTGGTTCTATTGAACTCTACTTAATTCTTTCTCACCTCTGTGCTCCTTTTGCCAAGTCACTCCTCAACACTTACTGTAACCCTTGAAATTTTTTGTCCATTTTCATTTAAAAAACTCCTTCAAAAATTGAACCATTTCTCATGCAGATACAGTCTTCTTGATCTGCTATTAATCCCCCACTACTGACATTGTAAGTTATAGAAATGTACACTTCCAGACCGTTTTCAGATTTTTGATTTCTGTATATCTATCTGTCTATGTATTTACAAACATAACATGGTATTCTGAAAGTATCGTTCTGCTTTTGGAGCTCGACATTGTGTTTTTCAGAAGCAGGCCTATTACACAGAGATGAATCCATGTTACCTAGATTGAGGTCAAACCGGAATGTGCACTCTGATTCCCATGATATTGTTCTACCTACTAATGGACAGTTCAGTTATATCCAGACCTCACCACCTCCCCCATTAAGTAAAACCCTTGTGAAGAGACATGTAGATGCCTTTATGAACATATTGATAATTTTTCATGGCAGTGTTTTCCAAAAACCAGTTAGTAAAATCAATTTATTCCTTTGCAGCCTGAAATTAACTTCATTCCAGTTTACTGGTATAAGAACCACAGTATATCAGCAACAATTCTCCAATAGTAGTTCAGGCAGAAGTCATTCTAGATAACAATCAGTGCCGGATCGTCCATGTATTTTACACAGCCCATGACAGGGGACATCCGTCCACTCGTTTAGAACAACTGATGTTTTATGCTGGCAATTTAGGGTTATTGAAAGGAGTGATTACAAAAGAGGTGAGACAGACTGATTAGATTCAGTATGTATGTTGGCTTTGTTTTTCGAGGCCTGAATTTTTCACATTTCAATTAATTGTAGGTTAAGTATCAGGCAGATTCTTCACTGGGCTTCAAATGTGATAAAGTTGCTTCTTATTTTTAAGAAGGCCGTTGCAATCCTGCATTTATTTTATACCTCAGTGCTTGTTTCACACACAAGCACACACACCCACACACCACACACATCAACAAACACACAAACACATAATTAGAGCACATTTAACACTCAAATAAAGCTTTACCTACTAACTCATAACTAGGGTATTTTTTTAATAAGTATTGTGTCTTGGTCTCTACTGGGGAAACATTGTTCAATGTGATTTCTCTGGTTTGTTGTAGGGCAGTGAATGTTCACTTGTTGGCAATGATATAGAAATGGGGAATAAGGGTTTAAAAGTTTTTACAGTAGGTAGGCAGAGTCAGAGTATGGACTCTAAGAATAAGAATTTGGGGAATTTCCTCTTTGTTTCTTCATTTCAATCTCCTAATAATTCATGTGTATTTTCCAAAAGTCTCCCAGAAAACAAGGACTAGGTCAATCCACATATCAGTAAACCATAGCAGAATGCGATTCTGAATTTCATATAAACAGTCATAAAATCAAAAAGACAGGTGCTGGGGTTTTGGCTCAGCACTAGAGTGCTGGCTTCACACTTTCAAAGGTCCTGAGTTGGATCCCCAACACCATATGTGAAAGGAATGAATGAACCAATGCATGAGTGTATGATGAATGAATTAAAGGTATAAGGAGGAGGAGGAGGAGGAGAAATAGAAGAAGATGATGAGTAATTTGACAGAAGGGAAAAAGGGGAGGAGAGTGAGTTTAAAGTGTGGTTTCCAATTCCCAAGCATTAAATTACAGCAGATGGGATAGAGAGAGAAGATGGGAGGGCAGGAGAGGGGGGATAGTAGAGGCTAGAAAAGGTAGCAGAATACAACAGGTACTAATATGGCATTTTGTAAAAATGTGGATGTGTAAACAATGTGATTGTGCAATCTGTATATGGGGTGAAAATGGGAGTTCATAACTCACTTGAATCTAATGTAGGAAATATGGTATCTCAAGAGCTATGTAATGTTTTAAGCAACCAATATAAACAAGAGGTCTTCATTTTTCTTTGTAGTTGAGATCTCCTGTTTTCGTGACATGTTTAGTTGTGTTCTCTCCTTTAGTCCTCCCATGCTCTAGTTATTCTGATATGGAAAAACTAGCTGAAATGCCCAACCAGTCTGTAAAACAGTGACAATTCTTCATTAAGCCTAAAGTCACTTTACATTTGCTACAGTCATACTAAATACACTTCTTTGTTGGGAGTTTAAAAGATATTTCCATCAGCTAGATTACAAGTACCTAGAACTCCCATTCTTGTTTATGTAAGAGTGGCTTCATCAGATTAAATGCTGCTCTCTGGAATAAAATAAAATAGGAATAATTTACTCAGAAGCTTCCTACGTAAAAAATCTTTATTTACAAAATACTATCTAAAGAATTATTGTTTCATTGAGCTTCAATGGAGCCAAAGTATAGTCAATTACTGAAGCAAAAACAGTTACTTAAAAACTAAAAATGAGAGATAAGTCAAATTACATTTGAAGAGAGAGCAACAGCATGAGGTTTCTTGTTTGGTTCTGGATGTTGAGTAACAGGCTCATTTGCAGGTGGAAGGAACCCTTCAGGGAACTCACTTGTACTTTCAGAATGGGGGTGTAGAGGGCTGAATTCCAGCTGTTGGGGGAAGATTGTGAGGAAAACCCCCTCCCTGCATAGACACATCACATTGGAAATGGAGTGGGTGGCGGGTCAGGTGGAAAATAATCTCCAGGTTCCCAGACAAGTTTCCTGGGAGAGGTGGAGGAAAAAAAAGTTCCTCTTCTCAGGAACTGACTCCTTGGGTCAACTGGAAACAAGGCACCTCTGACTGGAGGGAAAGGTGCCTACACAGAGCCAGAGCCAGTTGCTTGGTTTTCAGCATGGAGAGGTGAATCAGGCACATCAGAGTCCAAAGGAGGCATATTAGGAATTCTGTTTTCTGCTGGTCCCGATGCTCTACCACAATTTGAGTAAAACCTATCTTGCCTCTGTAGAGGAAGACGTGCATCAGAAGAATATGGTTGGCCTGGCGGAGGGATCATCAGCCTGCTGGCCTGTTGCCCTGGAGGAGAGAGGGGCCCAGTCTGAGAAGGTGCTCTCTGAAAATCGGTGAACTTATGACAGCTGGATTCTCTTCCTTTACTGCTAGTCGCATGGTCCAGAGGATTCTCCAGTGCCCCTTGACCCTCTTCCTCCTCCCACTGGAGTGAAAGGTGAGAGTGTGAGTGGACCACTCTTTTCAAAATGAGGAAGTCTCCTTTCAGATGAAGGGTGACCTATTGGTGATGGCCCATTTGGAGAAGGCTTTCTGCCCATTGCTGAGTTGGAAACATCCAGTGCATCATAGGGATCTTTTCCTACATGTTCAAATCTCAGCTCCTTCTCAGTTAATTTTTGTCTGTTGCGTGCATTTTGTTTCCTGAAATAGCTGAGGTTTCTTTCAGCAATCCGAGCTGCCAACTCACTAGCATGTGCTTCTTTCTCAGAGGAAATAATCTTCCCCAGACAGGAATGAATGGTACTCTGCAATTGTTCTTCAAGATATTGGGCTCTCTTTCTGTAGGTCTCCAGCTCTTTTATTGTATGGCTCATCTTTTCTTCGACTTTGGAAAGTTTCTCCTCTTGCTCCACACGGTAGTTTTCCTCCACTGTTAATTTCCTGTGCAGTTTCATCGTATTTTCTTGATAGCGTTCCATCATGACTTTCAAGTTCTTCTGTAGGGTCTCATTCTCACTTTGGAGCTGTGCATTTTCTGACTGCAAGGATGCCTGTTCAGTCTGCAGACTTTTAAGGTGTTCTGTAAGGTCTTCCGTGGTTTTCTCCACTTCAGATGAGAAAGTACATTTTTGATTTCTTCCTCCTTCCAAGATTTCTAAGGAGGCCTTTAGCTTATCACCATAAACCAGGTTCCTCAAAGCTCCTTTGGACTCATCCTCCAAGTGAGCACCAATTTCGGGTTCACTCGTCTTTCCCAGTTCCAGGTGACCACCATCCCTTTGGGCTCCCAGGCTTGGAGAATTTCTATCCTTCATCTTCAGCAAGCATTCACTCAGAGACTCCATGTGATTTTGGGTGTCCCTTAGAACTTGTTCTCCAGCTACTTTAGAGTCCTCTAATATGATTTTTGCTTTATATTGGATACCTCCTTGTTCCCTCTGTGCTTCAGCTTCTCCTTGTATTGTTGGTCTCTGCGTTTGCGGAAGTAGGGATCCTTCATTCAAAACCTCTTTGATTGCCAGCTTCAGTTCTTCCTCATTCACTTGAAAGAGTCTCCAGTTTGTTTTGGCTTCAGCTATTTGTGATCTGAGGGATTCAGATTCACCTTGGAGGGACTGTATCCCTCTTGATAGATGCGCCATCGTTTCATCCTGTTGACCATGTTTAGCCTTCTGTGCTTTGAGCTCTTCTTCTAGAAAGAGCATTTCAACGCCATGGCTGGATTCGGACCTATGCAGCTTTTCGTAGGTTGCCTCCAGCTGTTGTGCTTCCCTTGAACCCTTCTCAAACCTGCAATCCTTTAAAGATGAGTCTAAGCCTTTATGTTCTTTTTCAACAAGGCTCACTTTATCATGAAGTCCACATTTTGCCTCAATAAGTCCAGCAAGATTTAGAGCCAGCCTTTTTTCTCTTCCCACGGAAAGCCTGCTACTAACCGACTGAAAAGCTCTCCAGAAAAGTGAGAGAACAGCAAAAAATCCAAGAGCTGTACACATCATCAACTCCCAAGGAAAGCCATAAGGAAGATGGCCTGGCTTCATGTCTTCGGACAATGCTGCCACAACCCTGGGTGCTTCTTCCCGAACCACCCACTAGTATGGCTGAGAGGCAGCCCTTGGCTCCTGCATCACGCCAAGACAGCTTTGGCTCTTGTCACCACAACCACAGCCTGCCCAGGCAGGCCAACACAGGCTGTGGACACTCAGGTGTTTGGTCCGGAACTCCAACCTGCACCAGGCAACGGAGCAGACCACTGTGAGCCCCTTCAGGGGCTGAGCGTATGGTGGGTGGTGTGCGTATGGCGGTGAGAGCCATGATCAAGGACTCCCAGGAGCCTTGTTGTCTCAACTGCCTATCAGGGGAGTCTTGTCCCCTTCCCTACCCAGTGCATCCTCAAGTGCCACATGTTTAGGTCCCTCCCACTCCAGCCAGAGAGAATTCCTCTCCATGCCACCCACCCCTTGATTTGGTTTAGGCCAAGCCAAGGTGGGGTTAGTATGAAGATTCCATCCAGTCATAATAACATTCAGTTTGATGTCACTCAAATTCTAAAGCTGACTAAACTGTTCAAACATCTTTTATGGCCTATATTGGTCTTTGTGTCCCTTGCCTTTTGTTTGAGTGACTCAGTCCTTTTTCTGACCTTGTGCTCTCCCTATTTCCTACCTTCCTTGCTTCCTTAGCCCCTTCCTGGTTTTTCTCCTTTTCTTCTTCCTTCTTTTCTACCTCCATCCATCCCTCCAACTTTGCCTTCTTCCCTTCCAACTTTTTATCTCCCTTCCCTCCCTTTTCTTTTCTTGCAAGTGTTTGGGGTGAAAGTCCATGGCAGGCCAGCCCCAAGCTAGGCAAGTTCACTGCCACTGAGCTACAACATCCCCAGACCTGCTGCCACTTCCTATGCAAGTAATTTGAATTATCTCTAATGAGAAAATCTCACATTAGTCTACTTTCAACGTAATTTCAGAAGAGTTGCTAACATGGGCATCAATCAGTTATGACAAGTCATTTTTGAAAAGCACGGCACAGCTAATGTTCCTCAAAAGAAGGAGTTGAAACTTTAGTTGGTTTTCAGGTCAGCATTTCTAGACTAGTACAAACCCTCCTAATCCTGATCTCTCCTTAGTCCTATGATTTCTTTAAGTGTCCCCTTTGCTCCTGTTCATGGAGTCATGTGTACAGAAATTATACCTGGTTCTATTGAACTCTACTTAATTCTTTCTCACCTCTGTGCTCCTTTTGCCAAGTCACTCCTCAACACTTACTGTAACCCTTTAAATTTTTTGTCCATTTTCATTTAAAAAACTCCTTCAAAAATTGAACCATTTCTCATGCAGATACAGTCTTCTTGATCTGCTATTAATCCCCCACTACTGACATTGTAAGTTATAGAAATGTACACTTCCAGACCGTTTTCAGATTTTTGATTTCTGTATATCTATCTTTCTTTGTATTTACAAACATAACATGGTATTCTGAAAGTATCGTTCTGCTTTTGGAGCTCGACATTGTGTTTTTCAGAAGCAGGCCTATTACACAGAGATGAATCCATGTTACCTAGATTGAGGTCAAACCGGAATGTGCACTCTGATTCCCATGATATTGTTCTACCTACTAATGGACAGTTCAGTTATATCCAGACCTCACCACCTCCGCCATTAAGTAACACCCTTGTGAAGAGACATGTAGATGCCTTTATGAACATATTGATAATTTTTCATGGCAGTGTTTTCCAAAAACCAGTTAGTAAAATCAATTTATTCCTTTGCAGCCTGAAATTACCTTCATTCCAGTTTACTGGTATAAGAACCGCAGTATATCAGCAACAATTCTCCAATAGTAGTTCAGGCAGAAGTCATTCTAGATAACAATCAGTGCCGGATCGTCCATGTATTTTACACAGCCCATGACAGGGGACGTCCGTCCACTCGTTTAGAACAACTGATGTTTTATGCTGGCAATTTAGGGTTATTGAAAGGAGTGATTAGAAAACAGGTGAGACAGACTGATTAGATTCAGTATGTATGTTGGCTTTGTTTTTCGAGGCCTGAATTTTTCACATTTCAATTAATTGTAGGTTAAGTATCAGGCAGATTCTTCACTGGGCTTCAAATGTGATAAAGTTGCTTCTTATTTTTAAGAAGGCCGTTGCAATCCTGCATTTATTTTATACCTCAGTGCTTGTTTCACACACAAGCACACACACCCACACACCACACACATCAACAAACACACAAACACATAATTAGAGCACATTTAACACTCAAATAAAGCTTTACCTACTAACTCATAACTAGGGTATTTTTTTAATAAGTATTGTGTCTTGGTCTCTACTGGGGAAACATTGTTCAATGTGAGTTCTCTGGTTTGTTGTAGGGCAGTGAATGTTCACTTGTTGGCAATGATATAGAAATGGGGAGTAAGGGTTTAAAAGTTTTTACAGTAGGTAGGCAGAGTCAGAGTATGGACTCTAAGAATAAGAAATTGGGCAATTTCCTCTTTGTTTCTTCATTTCAATCTCCTAATAATTCATGTATATTTTCCAAAAGTCTCCCAGAAAACAAGGACTAGGTCAATCCACATATCAGTAAACCATAGCAGAATGCGATTCTGAATTTCATATAAACAGTCATAAAATCAAAAAGACAGGTGCTGGGGTTTTGGCTCAGCACTAGAGTGCTGGCTTCACACTTTCAAAGGTCCTGAGTTGGATCCCCAACACCATATGTGAAAGGAATGAATGAACCAATGCATGAGTGTATGATGAATGAATTAAAGGTATAAGGAGGAGGAGGAGGAGGAGAAATAGAAGAAGATGATGAGTAATTTGACAGAAGGGAAAAAGGGGAGGAGAGTGAGTTTAAAGTGTGGTTTCCAATTCCCAAGCATTAAATTACAGCAGATGGGATAGAGAGAGAAGATGGGAGGGCAGGAGAGGGGGGATAGTAGAGGCTAGAAAAGGTAGCAGAATACAACAGGTACTAATATGGCATTTTGTAAAAATGTGGATGTGTAAACAATGTGATTGTGCAATCTGTATATGGGGTGAAAATGGGAGTTCATAACTCACTTGAATCTAATGTAGGAAATATGGTATCTCAAGAGCTATGTAATGTTTTAAGCAACCAATATAAACAAGAGGTCTTCATTTTTCTTTGTAGTTGAGATCTCCAGTTTTCGTGACATGTTTAGTTGTGTTCTCTCCTTTAGTCCTCCCATGCTCTAGTTATTCTGATATGGAAAAACTAGCTGAAATGCCCAACCAGTCTGTAAAACAGTGACAATTCTTCATTAAGCCTAAAGTCACTTTACATTTGCTACAGTCATACTAAATACACTTCTTTGTTGGGAGTTTAAAAGATATTTCCATCAGCTAGATTACAAGTACCTAGAACTCCCATTCTTGTTTATGTAAGAGTGGCTTCATCAGATTAAATGCTGTTCTCTGGAATAAAATAAAATAGGAATAATTTACTCAGAAGATTCCTACGTAAAAAATCTTTATTTACAAAATACTATCTAAAGAATTATTGTTTCATTGAGCTTCAATGGAGCCAAAGTATAGTCAATTACTGAAGCAAAAACAGTTACTTAAAAACTAAAAATGAGAGATAAGTCCAATTACATTTGAAGAGAGAGCAACAGCATGAGGTTTCTTGTTTGGTTCTGGATGTTGAGTAACAGGCTCATTTGCAGGTGGAAGGAACCCTTCAGGGAACTCACTTGTACTTTCAGAATGGGGGTGTAGAGGGCTGAATTCCAGCTGTTGGGGGAAGATTGTGAGGAAAACCCCCTCCCTGCATAGACACATCACATTGGAAATGGAGTGGGTGGCGGGTCAGGTGGAAAATAATCTCCAGGTTCCCAGACAAGTTTCCTGGGAGAGGTGGAGGAAAAAAAAGTTCCTCTTCTCAGGAACTGACTCCTTGGGTCAACTGGAAACAAGGCACCTCTGACTGGAGGGAAAGGTGCCTACTCAGAGCCAGAGCCAGTTGCTTGGTTTTCAGCATGGAGAGGTGAATCAGGCACATCAGAGTCCAAAGGAGGCATATTAGGAATTCTGTTTTCTGCTGGTCTCGATGCTCTACCACAATTTGAGTAAAACCTATCTTGCCTCTGTAGAGGAAGACGTGCATCAGAAGAATATGGTTGGCCTGGCGGAGGGATCATCAGCCTGCTGGCCTGTTGCCCTGGAGGAGAGAGGGGCCCAGTCTGAGAAGGTGCTCTCTGAAAATCGGTGAACTTATGACAGCTGGATTCTCTTCCTTTACTGCTAGTCGCATGGTCCAGAGGATTCTCCAGTGCCCCTTGACCCTCTTCCTCCTCCCACTGGAGTGAAAGGTGAGAGTGTGAGTGGACCACTCTTTTCAAAATGAGGAGGTCTCCTTTCAGATGAAGGGTGACCTATTGGTGATGGCCCATTTGGAGAAGGCTTTCTGCCCATTGCTGAGTTGGAAACATCCAGTGCATCATAGGGATCTTTTCCTACATGTTCAAATCTCAGCTCCTTCTCAGTTAATTTTTGTCTGTTGCGTGCATTTTGTTTCCGGAAATAGCTGAGGTTTCTTTCAGCAATCCGAGCTGCCAACTCACTAGCATGTGCTTCTTTCTCAGAGGAAATAATCTTCCCCAGACAGGAATGAATGGTACTCTGCAATTGTTCTTCAAGATATTGGGCTCTCTTTCTGTAGGTCTCCAGCTCTTTTATTGTATGGCTCATCTTTTCTTCGACTTTGGAAAGTTTCTCCTCTTGCTCCACACGGTAGTTTTCTCCACTGTTAATTTCCTGTGCAGTTTCATCGTATTTTCTTGATAGCGTTCCATCATGACTTTCAAGTTCTTCTGTAGGGTCTCATTCTCACTTTGGAGCTGTGCATTTTCTGACTGCAAGGATGCCTGTTCAGTCTGCAGACTTTTAAGGTGTTCTGTAAGGTCTTCCGTGGTTTTCTCCACTTCAGATGAGAAAGTACATTTTTGATTTCTTCCTCCTTCCAAGATTTCTAAGGAGGCCTTTAGCTTATCACCATAAACCAGGTTCCTCAAAGCTCCTTTGGACTCATCCTCCAAGTGAGCACCAATTTCGGGTTCACTCGTCTTTCCCAGTTCCAGGTGACCACCATCCCTTTGGGCTCCCAGGCTTGGAGAAGTTCTATCCTTCATCTTCAGCAAGCATTCACTCAGAGACTCCATGTGATTTTGGGTGTCCCTTAGAACTTGTTCTCCAGCTACTTTAGAGTCCTCTAATATGATTTTTGCTTTATATTGGACACCTCCTTGTTCCCTCTGTGCTTCAGCTTCTCCTTGTATTGTTGGTCTCTGCGTTTGCGGAAGTAGGGATCCTTCATTCAAAACCTCTTTGATTGCCAACTTCAGTTCTTCCTCATTCACTTGAAAGAGTCTCCAGTTTGTTTTGGCTTCAGCTATTTGTGATCTGAGGGATTCAGATTCACCTTGGAGGGACTGTATCCCTCTTGATAGATGCACCATCGCTTCATCCTGTTGACCATGTTTAGCCTTAAATACATACCACAACCATAAAAATGTCCTAACAACCCTTTGCTTTAAGTGACTACTTCTTCCTTACTTAACTGAGCAGCCTTGTTTTCTAAAATTATAGGCTATTGGAAACAGCTGTTTGAATTGTTTAAACAAGAATGAAACTCTTGCCTGGGGGATCTAACTCACTAAATGGACAGAATTTACACCCAGGGGCAGAGATTGAGATAAGGGGTTTCTGAACATGTGTTCTACTCTGAAGAGTCTGGGTGTCCCACAACTGTAATCCCACACACTTGGGAGGCTGAAGCAGGAGGATCAAAGTTCAAGGCCAACCTGGGCAATTTGGTGAGACTGGTCTCAAAATAAAAATAAAAAGAGCTGGGGTTATAGTTCAGTGGTTAGAGTACCCTGGGATTCTATCCCCAGGGCTGCCAAAATAAATAAATAAAATTCTAAAGAAATCTACCCATATTAACTTCATTGTTTCCAAGGAAACAGTACCTTGCATCCACTTAGCAGTCCAGACCTGATGTTGACCCCTTTATACATGGCTATGATTTCCTTGAGTCTATCACCTACTGTCCAGATGTGGTTGACTAAGGCAGGTGGAGGTGCTGGGTCATGCTGCTGGACGTGTAGACAGGCTGTATATAGTGGGCATTGTGCTGGAGGGCACAGTAGTGGGCATGTTGAGTGGCTGCAGGTGCCTGCCAACTACTTCCTGGTCCCTCTCTAGCCAAGGTTATTCTCTTTGCTATCACCATCAACCTGAGCTTTACTGACTTTGGCAGCTGTCTTCCTCACCTGCTTGTTGCTCATGCTCAGAGCTTCCCCTTCAGTCTCCTGGCTGTGGCTGTTGACAGGCACCTATCTGTGTCCCACTTGGGTGTATAATTTTAGTCACTAGGTCCTGAGCAGGGGGAAGATGGTTATTGCTGTCCTCTGGGTCTTTGCCTTTAGCTTTGGATTGACTTCATTCCTAGAGTGGAACAGTAAAGACAGTACCACAGTAAAGAAAGTCCCAAGATGAAACCATAGATGAAAGTTGCTGCTCTTTAAGAATGTGGTCCTCATTAATTATATAATATATTTCAATTTCTTTTTTTAACCTTTATTTTACTTATTTATTCTTATGTGGTGCTGAGGATCGAACCCAGGGTCTCACATGTGCGAATCAAGTACTCTACCGCTGCGCCACAACCCCAGCCCCAATATTTTAATTTCTTTGGCTGTGTCCTGCCCCCAGTGCTCATAATGTTGCTGATCAAAATCAAGGTCTTTATGGTGGCCTGCATGCAGCTTCAGCCAGCACACCAAGCTGATGGGCCACTAGAGGACCACTGTCTATCCGGAGATAACACTACCAAGTCACAGACCTTGACTGTGGGAGTTTTGCTCTGTGCTGACTGTGCCATCAGCTGTGTCACTCTTCTTCAGCCATTTTGGGCTAAGGATAAACCCAAGTGGGTAATGAACATGGCCATTGTCCTGTTATAGCCAATTCAGTTGTCAATCCCATTGCCTATGCTCCTTGAACAGAAACTTCTGCTATACTTTTCACAAAATCACCCCCAGGGGTATGTTCTTTGGCAGAATGATGTCAAAAGTGGGAATGGGTAGGACAGGACACAGCCTGCTCTCAATGTGGGCCGTGACATAGGTTGTGGCCTCTTCCAGAATAAGTCACAAAGTCACAATAAACAAGGGACAGGGAATGATTGATTTTCATCATGAACGACAGCTCCACCTCAAAATTGGGAGGGCTGCCTCTTTGGAGCACTTCCCTGGAGTTTCCACATATCTAGCTATATGTATGTATTAGTAAGCTCCAAGGGTTGACAAATAGATTTATGGTTCTATGCAGCTGTTCTTACTGTGTATATGATGATGACAGCTTAAATGGATTCTGAAAGACTTTTTAAAAAAGAGTCTGCCTTGGTTATGATAGAAAATGACTAAAACTATTTAACTGTAGAACTATGTGAACTATTATAATGCAAATATTTTTAAACTTAGGGGCAATGGAAAAATAAAAGTTGGCTGTACTAAAAATGTATACTTGTTTCTAAGAAGGCAACCAGGAAAATAACAAGTATAATTCTTCAATCAAGAAACTGCCATATTGTGATTGCTTCAGCAGCACATATATTAAAAATTGGAATGATACAGAGAGGATAGCATGGCCCCTGCACAAGAATGACAATGGCCCCTGCACAAGGATGACATATGAAGCAGTGCATATTAAAAGAAAAAAAAGAAGCTGCTGTATTAATCTAGGGAAATAATATTCTCATAAGTTCTTAGGTAGAATTATCATCAGAAAATCATGTCAAACTGTTCTTTTTCATTTATAGAAACTACCCTTGAGGAAGAAACTGGAGAAATGGGATTCATTCTCTATAACATTCTCTCTTTAAAAACTAGGTAGTGGGCTGGGGATAGAGCTCAGTTGGTAGAGTGCTTGCCTTGCAAAGGCAAGTCCCTGGGTTTAATCACCAGCACCACAAAAAAAAAAAAAAAAAGAACTAGGTAGTGAATTTTATATCACAAGTTCAAACTTGGTCAAGTTATTGGACTCCCATGTATGAAAATTTTTACTAAGTAAATTTATATGAGTGCCTATTTTGGGTGAAATGAAAATAAAACTGTAAAAAAACAAAAAGCTTTACCTAATTTATGCCCCTCTCTCAAACCTACAATAATAATAAGGAAAGTAACTTTTCCTTTTATCTTTGATGGAACACTCACATGGGTCCTTTGGTGTGTTGTGAGATGAACTCACTTTTCCCAACCCCTAGATGTTTTTAACCCTAGATGTTTTTAACCATTTCACACTTTTAAGCTATTTCATTTTTAATTCTACATTAATTAGTTATAATATTTGGTGGGCAATTAGTTAACAACATAAAAACTGTTCATTTGCCTTAAGATTGTTACCAAAAATTTTTTTAGTGTTATTTTAGTTGTTGATAGACCCTTATTTATTTATACGCAGTGCTGAGAATCAAACCCAGTGCCTCATACATGCCAGGCAAGTGTACTACCACTGAGTCACAGCCCCTGCCCAAGATTGTTACCAATTTTTTTTACAGAAATTTAAATTTGTCTGATAAAACTTCATATAGAACATATTCAGATGGCACTAAGACTGAGAAGCCAAAGCTAGGAAAATAAAAAAGCAGCTACAATGCTATTTGTGTTCTCATGTACTGAGAATAAAGCCAACCCAATCCCAAAGGTATTATTTGTGAAAACTACTTGCAAACAGCAGTCTAAACCTTTGATGTTATCATTTAGAAACATAACATAAATATCAAGCAAAAATAAACTTGCTGGGTTTTAAGCAGTATTATGAAGTATCTCAGACATATATTTCCAGTGTCGGGACATCCAGATCTAGCTCCTTTGGATTGTACTGGTTTCCTTATTTTTTTTAATATTTATTTTTTAGTTATAATTGGGCACAATTCTTTTGTTTTATTTATTTATTTATTTTTTAATGTGGTGCTGAGGAACCAGGGCCTCACACAGTGGTAGTCAAGCGCTCTACCGCTGAGCCACAACCCAAGCTCCTGGATTCCTTTTTATGGATGTATTGTGATAAAGTAACTATTCATCCTGTCCAGCACTAGACTGCAACTTCTGGATCCTAGGGTGTGTGTATTTATCAGATGTGGCCAAATTTCCCTCCCAAGAGAGCAAATAAACCAGGTTATACTCCACCAGCTACAAATGGTGGACTCCATTTCCCACCCCTTCATCAACTAATTTTAAGAAAAACAGGTTGTAGCTCATTGGTAGAGTGCTTCCTCAGCACCACACAAAAATAAATATATAGTGGCTGAGGAGATAGCTTCGTTGGTAGAGTGCCTTGCATGCACAAGGCCCTGGATTCAATCCCCAGTGCCAAATAAATAAATAAATAAATAAATAAAATAAAATATAAGGTATTGTGTTCATCTGCAACTAAAAAAAAAAATTGAAAAGAAAAAGAAAGAAAATTCTTCATTTGCCAATCTGAAGAATAAAAGATGACTTTTCTGCCCACATCCTGCATGAGGATGGAGTGCGTAACTATCAGGTGTGTGGGCTGGCTGGGAAATAAAAGCTATGAAAGTAATATTAAGAGATTAGGGGCTTAGATATTGGCTCATTGGTAGAGCATTCGCCTAGAATGTTTGAGGCCCTGGGTTTGATCTTCAGCAATAAAGGTACTGTGTCCAACTACAACTTAAAAAATAAATATTACAAAAAAAAAAAGAGAAATTAAAGACAAAGACAAGAATTATCTATTAAAAAGCAAGGGCTAGACAGGTGAATAGCCCTGATGGGTCTGATCCTAACAAAGAGAAAAACTTGCACTTGCTTTATTTATAGCTGTACAGACCAAGGGGGATAGTAAGGAGCTTCTTCAGGAAAAACAGGATAAGAATGTGGGGGAAAAACAGTTTTTTTGTTGCTTGTCAGGTTCCGCCCATCTCCCAACTGACTGCCTTGTTTGAACCTGGAGGATGATCTGGGCTTTCGCCATCCTGGGAATTTCACCCAGGAGTTCTCAGAAAAGCAGCTTCCCTGTCTTAAGGGCTCAACCAAAATCCATAGCTGATACAAGGCTTCCAAAACCTTTCATTTGAATTTTAAGCTACACTTTACTAGTTAATGTGCAATTTTATTTTCTGTGGATGACTTGTTTTTCTTCTGATAAAAATCACTGTTTCTCACCCCCACACACACCAGTTCTGGAGAACAAATCAAGGCTCACTGAACTACATCCTAGTCTGTTTTGAATTTTATTTTGAGTTGCCCAAAGTGGCCCTGAATTTGCATTCCTCCTTCCTCAGCTTCCAAATAGTTGAGTACAGATTAATGCCATTGTATCTGCTCCACTGCTCATTTTTATAGTGGATTTCTGTTTAGTTGATTTACAAAGGTTATTTATATGTTCTGGATTTTATTACTTTTATATGTATGCTGCAAGTAGTTTCTCTCCATTTTTTTTTGTCCTTGCTTGCTTTTTTTGTAGTGCTCAGAACCCAACCCAGAGCCTCACACATGCTGCAAGTATTCACTGAGTTGCACTCTAGTCCTCTACACCTATTGCCTCCTTTTTTTAAAAAAAAATATTTATTTATTTTTAGTTGTAGTTGTCAATACCTTTATTTTTTTTAATGTGGTGCTGAGGATCGAACCCAGCGCCCCGCGCGCGCCAGGCGAGCACGCTACTGGTTGAGCCACATCCCTAGCCCTATTGCCTCTTTTTTGACTTAGTTGATTGTGCATTTCTTTGTTTTCTTTTCTTTTGAGACTGGGGATTGAACTCAGGGGCACTTGATCACTGATCCACATCCCCAGCGCTATTTTGTATTTTATTTAGAGACAGGGTCTCACTGTTGCTGAGGCTGGCTTTGAACTTGCGATCCTCCTGCCTCAGACGCCTGAGCTTCTAGGGTTATGGGCATGTACCATGGTGCCTGGCCTGCATTTCGTTTTTGAGTGAGCTGTTTTTGCTGTTGTTTTGTGGTACTCAAGATTAAACCCACTGAGCTAAGTTCCCAGCCCTTTTCATATTCTATTTTGTGACAGGGTCTTCCTAAGTTGCCCAGGCTGGCCTCAAACTTTTGATCCTCCTGCCTTAGCCTCCTCAGCCTCAGTTGCTGGGGTTATGGATGTGCACTATCTCACTGAGATGTTTTGTTTTTGTTTTTGTTTTTGTTTTTTCCTTGAGATGGGTTCTTGCTCTCTTGCCCAGGCTGGTCTCCAATGATACTATAGCCTGAGCCTCCCAAGTAGTTGGAAGTATAGGTATGTGTTATCATACTGGCCCTGAGTGAGGATTTTTAAATTGTGGTAAAATTGTCATTTTTAACTTTTTTAAAATTTTAAATTCATTTATTTATTATAATTTGTTATACATGACAGCAGAATGCATTTAAATTCATAGTACACATATAAAGAACAATTTTTCATGTCTCTGGTTGTTCACAAAGGAGTCACACAATTTGTGTCTTCATACATGTACTTAGAGTAATAATGTCCAGCTCATTCCACCATCTTTCCTACCCCCATGCCTCCTCCCTTCCCCAAATTCCTGTTTGCCCTATCTAAAGTTCCTCCATTTCTCCCTTGATCCCCCACCCCACCCCCATTATGAATCAGCATCCATATATCAGAGAAAACATTTGGCCTTTGGTTCTTTGGGATTGGCTAACCTCAATTAGCGTAATATTCTCCAACTCCATCCATTTACCGCAAATGCCATGATTTTATTCTCTTTTAATGATGAGTAATATTCCATTGTGTATATATACCACAGTTTCTTTATCCATTCATCTACTGAAGGGCATCTAGGTTGGTTCCATAGTTTAGCTATTGTGAATTGTGCTGCTAGGTCAAATGGTGGTTCCATTCAAAGTTTTCCAAGGAATCACCATACTGCTTTCCAGATGGTTGCACCAACTAGCAGTCCCACCAGCAATGTATGAGTGTGCTTTTTCCCCCACATCCTCTTCAACACTTATTGTTGTCTGTATTCTTTTTCTTTTTTTAATATACCTTTTTTTAAATTTTTTAAAATTTATTTTTAGTTTTCAGCGGATATAACATCTTTTTGTTTGTATGTGGTGCTGAGGATTGAACCCGGGCCGCACGCCTGGCGCGCTACCACTTGAGCAACATCCCTAGCCCCAAATCTTTTTTTTTTTTTTTAAATACTTATTTTTCAGTTTTCGGTGGACACAACATCTTTATTTTATTTTTATGTGGTGCTGAGGATGGAACCCAGGGCCTCGCATGTGCTAGACGAGCACTCTACCGCTAAGCCAAAATCCCAGCCCTGTATTCTTTTTTTTTTAATATTTATTTTTTAGTTGTAGTCGGACACAATACCTTTCTTTTTATTTATTTATTTATATGTGGTGCTGAGGATCGAACCCAGGGCCTCACGCATGTGAGGCAAGCGCTCTACTGCTGAGCCACAACCCCAGCCCTGTTGTCTGTATTCTTAATAGCTGCCATTTTGACTGGAGTGAGATGAAATCTTAGAGTAGTTTTGATTTGCATTTCTCTAATTGCTAGAGATGTTGAACATTTTTCATATATTTGTTGATTGATTGTATATCATCTTCTGAGAAGTGTCTGTTCAGGTCCTTGGCCCATTTACTGATTGGGTTATTATTATTATTATTATTATTATTATTATTATTATTATTGGTGTTAAGGTTTTTGAGTTCTTTATATTACCTAGAGATTAGTGCTTTATCTAGTGAGCGTATGGTAAAAATTTGTTCCCATTCTGTAGGCTCTCTATTCACCTCACTGATTGTTTCTTTTGCTGAGAAGAAGCTTTTTAGTTGGAATCCATCCCAATTATTGTCTCTTGATTTTATTTCTTGCACTATAGGAGTCTTATTAAGGAAATTGGGGCCTAATCCCACATGATAGAGATTAGGGCCTACTTCTTCCTCTATTAGATGTAGGGTCTCTGGTTTAACTCCTAGGTCCTTGATCCACTTTGAGTTGAGTTTTGTGTATGGTGACAGATAGGGATTTAATTTCATTTTGTTGCTTATGGATTTCCAGTTTTCCCAGCACCATTTGTTGAAGAGGTTATCCTTTCTCTAATATGTTTTTGGCACCTTTGTCTAGTATGAGATAACTGTATTTATGTGGGTTTGTCTCTGTGTCCTCTATTCTGTACCATTGGTCTACCAGTCTATTTTGGTGCCAATACTATGCTGTTTTCATTTAAGGTTTATTAACCTTTTTTTTGTTGTTGTTGTTGTTACTGGGGAGGGAACCCAGGGGCACTTTACCAGAGAGCCACATGCTCAGCCCTTTTTATTTTTAAAATAGTTTTAAAGTTTTCTTTTTAATTTTTAAATCAGAACTTTATAATTATACATAGTAATTGGGTTCATCCCAATGAACTCATGCATGGGATTCAATTTCAGTTCACCATCCCATCCTTTTCTCTCCCCTTTTTTTTCTCCCATCCTCCTTCCCCTTCCCTGTTCCCCTTCCTCTACTCTGCTAAACTTCCTTTTGCTCATCTATTTATTTATGTTTGATTGGTTCTTTTTACTTCTACATAAAAGTGAGGTTCCCTGTGGTATATTTATATGTGCACAAAATTCATTCGGCATTGCCTCCCTTTTCCCATCCCTCCACTCTCCTTTTTGATCTAATACACTGCTGACCTTCCCTTTATCTTTATGATATCCAATCCTTTCCTCCTCATTTCCTTTATTTTACTTTAGCTTCTTCATGAGAGAAAACATTTGACCTTTGAGTTTCTGAGTTTGGCCTATTTAATTTAGCATGATGTTTTCCATTTCCATCCATTTACCAGCAAATTTCATTCTTCTTTATCTCAGTCCTTTTTATTTGAGAAAGGGTCTCTTGCTTAATTGTTGAGTCTGGTCTCAAACTTGTTATCCTCCTGGCTCAGCCTCCTGAATCGCGTGGAATTACAGGCGTGGGATTCCATACTTGGCTCAAATCCTTGCTTTTGATTCTTGTGGATATATACCTAGGAGTGGAATTGCTAGATCATATGATTCTTGAATGTTCACCCTTCTGAGAAACTTCCAAACTGTTTTCCACAGAAAGGTATTACCATACATTTCTACCAGCAGTGCATGAGAGTTCCATTTTTCTCTACATACTTGCTAACACTTTTTTCCCTTATTGTATCCATCCTAGTAGGTGTAAGGTGGCATCTTGTTGTATTTTATTTGCATCTCCCAAATGACTAGTAATGTCAACATGTGCTCACTGGCCATCTGCTTATGCTGTTTGGAAAAATATCTATTCAGATCTTTTCCTCATTTTTTTTTTAATTGGGTGTTGCTGTGTTGAGTTTTAGGAGTTCTTTATGTATTCCTGATAATAGCCCTTATCCAATTATATTTGCAAATATTTTCTCCTGTTCTGTAGATTTTCTTTCCTTCTTTCTATTTTATTTAGTATTTTTTTATCTTTTAAAAAGTTTTTTAGTTGTAATTGGATACAATACCTTTATTTTATTTATTTTTATGTGCTGCTGAGGCTCAAACCCAGCACCTTGCATGTGCTAGATGAGCACTCTACCACTGAGCCACAATCCCAGCCCCTATTTTTTTTTTTAATTTTATTTTTTGCAATGGTGGGGATTGAACCCTGGGCTTTGAGCATGCTAGGCAAGCACTCTACCACTGAGCCACAACCTCAGCTCTGTATTTTAAGTGAATTTTATAATACATTCTGTCATATTCTAAAGATGGAAAATATTTTCAGTAGAAGCCAATCACTTCTTTATTATATAATATTCAGAAATAACACAACTAGCCAGATGTGATGGCTCTTGCCTATAATCCCAGTGATTTGGGAGACCAAGGTAGAAGAATTGCAAGTTCGAGGCCAGCCTCAGCAACTCAGCAAGGCCCTGACTCAAAAAAAAAAAAAATTAAAAAGGAGATGTGACTCAGTGGTTAAGTACACTGGGTTCAATCCCTGGTACCAAAATAATAATAACAATAAAAACAGCTTGTTGCACTTCATAGCTGGGCTAATACACCCTCCAATGTGCATTTTCTAAGTATCTGAGAGTTAGCTAATCCTAAAATAAATTGATCACTTTCACTAACTGACCTAGGCCTCCACAGGTACTGTGTCCTTTGACTGGGCATGCCTTTTGGTGATTGTTACTACCAACCTGCAACAGAAATAGTCATGTGAAATATTCAGGCCAGGCCTGGGTTGGTGGGAGGGATGCAGATACCTGGGACTCAGGCCTTATCAAAAGAGGAATTCCATAGACCACAGCATAGTTTTCTCTGGGGAGGTGAAGAGATGTACTAGCTTGAGAGGAAGTTGTTCCAAAGATCAGGCACAGCATATGCAAAGGCCACAAGGGCCCAAGGAGCCCAGTTTATTGTGATTTTAAAGCACTGTGCTGGTTTATCACTAGCCTTTACTACTTTCCAAGTTCTGTGACCCATCCCCATTAGAATTTCAACAGACCTGTCACCTCCAAGGCCCAGAAAGCTACCTGACATTGCCTAATTTCTCTTTTTGTTTCACTGAGAGGACCACCTTCTGGGCCTTCCCCAGTATTTCCCAGGGTAAGGCTGGCC
Organism: Callospermophilus lateralis; assembly: GCF_048772815.1. Taxonomy (NCBI): domain Eukaryota; kingdom Metazoa; phylum Chordata; class Mammalia; order Rodentia; family Sciuridae; genus Callospermophilus; species Callospermophilus lateralis. Next base: position 322,049 of record NW_027512686.1, on the reverse strand, counting down.
CAGTGAAGCGCTCTTTTGATTCCTCACCCAAGCCTGTGTTCTGAGAGCTCTGGATAGGCCAGAGACAATTTTATCACGTTCCATGAAATCCACGATACACTGTCAAGTGTACCCACAAGAGATGTCTCTACTCCTCCAGAGGCTGCCCAAACAAGTTAACTCTTGGACCCTGATTCAGGATACTGGGCTACTGGCCAGCTCAGCCATTTACTCCATAAAACCTCAGGCAAACAAAGCTCTTGTTTATTTGGATCAAGGGGGTTTCCGAGATTAAAACAGCTGCATCCCCTTTTAATTTAATTAACTAATTTATTTTGATTTTGTTTTTGGTACTGTAGATTGAACCCAGGGTGCTGAACAACATCCCCAATCCTTTTGAGTCAGGGTCTCACTAAGTTTGAGACAGGATCTTTTTTTTTTTTTTTTTTTTTTATGGTGCAGAGGATTGAACCCAGGGTCTTATGCATGTGAGGCAAGCACTATACCAACTGAAATATAGCCCTAGCCCCAGAGAGACAGGGTCTTGCTAAATTGCTGAGACTGGCCTTGAACTTGGAATCCTCCTGCTTCAGCCTCCAGAATCACTGGGATTACAGTCTTGTGCCACCGCGCCCAGCTTGCATCCCTTTAATCTTAGGGACCTAAACTGTCTGTGACCAACTGGGCCCCTAAACCTTGTTCCCTTCCATAGGCAGTTCTGACTCCTGACCTAGCAGCCCTCAACCCATGGGAATTTTTATGTCGTCAAACTTCTGAGGACTGCCCCCCCCACCCCGCCCCCGGCCGAGAATCTTTTTTTCTCTCCTCTGGCCAACTCAAAAGCCATCATCTCCAGAAAGAAGGATTTCTTCCCTTCTGTCTCTTCCTCCTCTGTGCTTCTGTCATGCTGTGGGTGCCCTGTGTCTGCGTACACCCAAGAGACCGGGTGTAACCCAGCTAGGGAGAGTCTTGGTCGCAAGGCGGCGTTCCTTCCAGGAACACTTGTCTGCCCCTGCAATGAGTTATGGCATCTGTGACACCAGCCTGCATCCCTACAGCCCAAAGCATCCTCCGGACGGAAGAAAATAAAAAGACTCTAGTTCTCTAAGCATCCTTCACTTTAGAATTCAGTCCGGGCGCGTTTGGGTCAAGGAAGAACGCTGGACTTGGCCTTGGAGGCCCCGCCTCCGGAGCGCGCCAACAGGCAAAGGGGTAGCTGACCCAGGGGCCTCGATTCTGGTTCCAACTTATTACCCCTGACAGCAAGAGGAGCACCCTGTGAGGCAAAAATTTTCTGGTGGGGCCCCAGCGGCGCAGACTTGCGGCAGCTTCCCCCGAGGAGTGCGCTCAGTTCCTCCGTCCCAATCAAGCCCTTGGTACGGCCGGGGATTCCCCGCCACCGCCCGACCCCGACGTCCAGGAGTCCCCGAGAGGCCCCGCCCCCGCCCCTGCAGCGCCTGCTACCAAGCGCCACGCCCAGGGCACTGGCTGGAGACCCGGCTATAAGCGCCACATTGTGCGGCAGCTACAGCAGCGGGACCGCACGCAGAAGGCACTTTTCCTGGAGCTGGTGCCGGCCTGTGAGTGTGCCCTTGAGCATCTTAGAAAATGGCCATTGAGGAGGCTGGGCTCCCGGCCTGGGAAGAAGGTTTGGCTGTTCAAGCTGTGACCCAAGTGCTTCAGCGACTTCTGGCTTCCGAGGCCTTTCGACTTGAACCTATCTGCCATGCCCCACTTCTGAATGGCCAGGATTCCCGTCCCTTCCAATCCAGGCTCTTCTTAGCACTCTCTTGGGCGGAGAGATCCTTGTTGATACCCCCTCAAGGCTCGGTTCAACCCCCACGAGCTGGGTTTCCTAGAACGTTTGCCCCTGAGTATTGTTTTTGCCAGGTCTCTTGTGCTTTCCTCCCTCTCAGATGGTCCCCAGGACCAGATCAAACCATTTAGTCTCTAACCCAGTGAAGGAAGGCTGAGTAGCCGCTTGTTGGTGGATCTAGGGTAACAGTGAAACTCTTCATCTCTAAGGAGAAAGCTCTGAATCTGGGCTCTGCTGCCGCCTATAGATGACTGGGACACACGAAGCTTCTCTGTGCTCAGCACACCCCAGCCTGAGGGAGAAGCAGGGGCCGCAGGATTTCAAAGGGAGCTGGGAAGTCAGATTCTTTTGGAGCTTTCTGGGCAGCTGGAGTGTGCGTTGGGGGTAGGGGTGGGGCAGTTCAGGATGGGATGAACAAGAGTGGATCTGTGTGTAGGACCATTGGTCACCTGAGATTGTATGTTTGGGGTTGGAAGTTTTAGTTTTTTCACTAGTTCCAGCCTGCCCTGGAACTAGTGAGAAAAGTTTGGGGTTGGCCACAATCCCTGCTGCTATCTCACTGGAGCTAATCTTGGTAAGTCCCCAAGACCGAATCTGTTTCTTATCCTGGGAAATCACTCTGCAATCTTCCAGGTGCTGGGCCTTTTTCTTGATGGTCCTGAGGCTCTCCCCTACCTCCAGGCAGCCTCACTTAAGGGCTCTGATAGACAGGGGAACCTCCCAGTTTGAGGAAAGAGTCACCCCCAATCCCTTTTTGGGACTTCCAAATTTAAGGGTCTGGAGCAACCCAGAAGGCTGAAATCAGAAAGACTGAAATTCCTATTATCTCTGTGGTCTTGGGTTGTTCATGTCCCCAAGCCTCAGATTTATTCTATGTAAATTAGGCATAATGGAACCTTTTTAAGATTTGCTGGGGACCAGTGCTGTGCCTTTACTACAGCTGAGGTGGGGTTTTGTATGAGAACTAGGCTAAATCCAGGGACCTCAGTCAAGGTGACAAGCAGGGCACTGGGTGAGGGAAGGGAGCTGAGAAGCTAGGCTGGGCTTACCACCCCCCAGCCTGCTCCGGAACTGAAAAGAGGAAGTTATCGTGCATGGTGGTGGGTGTGTGTAATCCAGGGTCTAACCACCTAACCTAAGAAGGTCTGTTGGATAATTGCTCAAGGACTTTCTATTTTGACCTGGGGGAACTTGCACCAACTCTGGGGAAGTTAGGATTACTTTAGTGTGAAGTTAGAGCCCTTGAAGGGGAAGTGACTTGCTGAAGGTCATAGGCTAGTACAGCTTTTTCTTTCATCATGCTCTGGAGCCAGCCCTGTCTGGGGCAGAGGTGAATCAATCCTAGGCCCCTGGCGTCCTTCAGGACCCTCATCAGGCAGGACCCAGCCATCCTGTTGCCAGAAGTAGGGATCCTTCTGTCCCTGGGAGAACAGGTATTCTCCTGGGTGACATGGTGGTCTATGCCAGCACTAAAGGTCCTGTAGAGATGAACAAACAACTCTCAGGCAAGGGGCACAACCCATCCACCAGTAGCTGCCTCAATCCCAGCATCCCTGGACTCCTGCAGCCTTTCTAGCTTGTATGCCGGGGGAAGGCTGGAAAGTGTCTATCTCTGCCCCAACTCACCCTCTTGCACCACCAGATAATCATCTTCTAGAAAAAGCTGAGCTGTTGGCCAAGTTCTCAGAGAAGCTTCATAAGAAGCCAAATGATGTTATTTCTGCCACCCATCAGAGCTTCTGGTAAGTATATGTATCAGTGATCATAAAAGGCTGCCTGTTTCTAGTCCCTCCTGCCCACCAGCCCCCATACTGGGTCATATTCTCCCAGCACCTCAATGGCTCCTGGCTGCTACTCAGGGGTGGTTCTGGAGAGGCAGGCCCTCTCCCAGGCCAGCTGATTTAAAATCTTCTTTCTCCTTCTTTCTCTGAATTTTCCTATCCCTTTCACCTCCTAACCCTGCACTCCTGTCTTTCCTCCTTAGCCTTTTTCCATCTCCCTCTTCTTTACCTGATGCCTACAGAAAGGATCTTGCTCCCTATTCCAAAGAGAAAGAGAGTGAAGACTAGATCAAGGAATGGGTTGGGGCCAGAGTTAGCAGGTGTTTTTTTGAGGAAGGTCCTTGGCAAGGAAACACAAGGCCAGAGCACAGGACTCATGAAAGCTCATTTCTGAGATTTGCTCTTTCCTTTTTTTCTTTTTTTTTTTTTTTGTGGTGCTGGGGATGGAACCTAGGGCCTCTCCTATGCTAGACAAGCACTCCACCACTGACTGCTCTTCAGTCCTTGCTTTTTCCTTGAGTGGCTTTCAGGCTTCCATTTTCCTCAAGAAAAAGTTAACGGCTCTTATTTCAGGCTTTTCATGGGACACTGGGAGCCTTTGAGCATTGGGGTGAATGGAGGGGACATAAGCCCCTCTCTCTGGTTGGTTGGCAGGGAGGAGTCAGGGCCTGACTCAGACCAAAGCTCACCACCAGGCACTCTGAGGGTGAAGTGGCAGGAGGAGGAGGAGGAGGGGCTCTGCTTGGACTGTGGTGAGGTAAGCTGGGAAGGGATCAAGAATGGGGCAGGGCCAGGATCCAGGACTTTGGGACAGGGAGATACTGTCAAGGGAACCAGGAAGTGAGCAGAACTTCCTGTGTTTGCTGCATCCCCTAAAGTCCAGTGCTGCAAGCATTGAGTGAGCCTACTCTTCACCCCTTGTCCAGGCAACCCCAGGGCCCAGCATCAGGTGATGGTTAATATATATTTGCAGACAAACAACCAAGATTGATGTAGTCTGTAGGCAGGACTTGGCACTTCCACCTAGCATTACTGCCCTGCCTGTCCCCTGCAATGGCATCTCTTGGCTTCTATTGTACCCTACTTATTTCCTCTGATTTTCCTCTTATATCTGTAGATTTTACTTCTGAGTTCCTTCTCTGGCTCCTTTCCTTCCTCCCTTTAAATGTGGGTGTTCATTTGAGTGTGCTCATTGGCTCCTATGGCCACAGGGATTTTCTCTTTCTTTTTCTCTTCTGACTCTCGGACCTGTCTCTACCCAGCCTTCTTTTCTGCACACTGGACTCTTGCTCAGCAGAGACATCACATCTAAAATCATCTCCAGGTGTGGGTGGTACACCCTGTAATCCCATGATTCAGGAGGTTGAGGCAGGGGGATTGTGAGCTCGAGGCCAGCCTAGGAAACTTATAAGACTCTATCTCAAAATAAATAAATAAGAAGAGCTGGGGATGTAGCTCAGTGGTAGAGTACTCCTGGGTTCAACCCCTAGGTCCACAAATAAAAATAAATAAATAAATAAATAAAATAATTGAAGTCACCATCTCTTCCATAATATAGCACTTAGCACTAGGCAAGCATTAACTTAGTTAATCCTCTACATTGTAGGTACAGAGTGGGAAACTGAGGCTTAGAGAGGTGGATTCTAGATTTGAAACTCCACCCACAGAAATCTACTTTTTGTGATTTCTTCATTCTTTCAACAAATATTTATTGACAGTCGCTATGTCCAAGGAACAGGGAGTGCAGCTATGAACAGACCTGACCCTCTGGAATTTTCAAGGGAGGAGAGTGTGATGGGCCAGTAAACATGTGTCCAGTTACAGTAAGCCGAGTCACCTGCCCAACACAAGTGTGGGAAGGGTTCTATAGACAAATTGAGAGCCTCTCCCCCAGAGCTGATGCTGTGGTTGCAACTTGATAATGGCGTGACATTATGCCATAACATTTGTAGATTTGTATTCATCAGGATACAGCACAATTTCATCACCACCAGACATCCTTCTTGCTATCCCTTTTTAGTCACACTCACCCTTCCCCAAACATCCTTAACCACTGGTAGTAACCACTCATCTGTTTTCTACCTTTATCATTTGAATTTTTTTCCTATCATTTGAATTTTGACAAGTACCAATAAAAAAATATTGAGTGGTATAACACAACAGAAATGAAAGCAAGTGATAGTTGACGAGGATGATGATTAGGTTGCTCATTGGTGAGAAGGATTATAAATATTGTAAATTGGACCAGCTATAAAAGTAGGGGCCCTGTCTGCATGTGCAGGGGGTCTTCCCAGTCCCTCACCCAGGGAGTTATATCAGTGCAGGTAGACAGCCTCAGTCTCGCACCTCAATCCATCCTTACCAGGGCTTGTGAGAAAGTACCAGGAACAGATGTTAGCAATAAGAGTACACCCCTACCCCACCCCCATCCCTTCCTTGTATTTGCTGTGCCAGAGGTGCTCAGAGTCTGGCCCTCATTTTTCTCTTGCCACACTGATGGGCACTGCCTTGCCTTGGATCTGTTTCTCTCACTGACCCCTCAGCATTGAAAGAAGGGAACCAAATTTCATCTTCATGGCTGGCCCATCTCTTGGCTCTGGGGTTGAAGGAATGTGGAGTGAGGCAGGGGTAAATATGTAATGATTCTCACCCTACTTCCGGGCTTTCAGGGCAGATCCATGACTCAGTCTGGGTTCAGTACTCTCACAGTCCATTCCTGTTCTTAGCCTTGTGTGCTTCTGCATTCTGAGATCTGTGCTTGGGCAGGCCAGCAGTTGGTCAGGGATTGTAAAGAAAGCCAAATGTTGGAGAGGCAGGGAATAGAACTCACATCCCTTGAACCCTCCCTGTAGATCAACACTTTACTTGGAGCATGATGTAGTTAGGTAGCTTGAGTTCAAATATCAACTGTCACTTAGCTGTGTGACTTTGGACAAGGCATTTAACTTCTCTGTAGCAATGTTCTCATTTGTAAAACGAGGCTGGTGGGTTTACTATATGGTGTTATTATGGGGATTAAAAGAGTTAACATGCGTAGAGTGCTCAGAATAAAGCATGGCACGTGTAAATGCTAGATAATCATGTGCTATTATTTTAAATATTTTTCTTCATAATAGTTCTGGGTTGCTCTATGGAGGTAGGGTGAGGGTCATCTCATCTGTACCCCTGCCTCATTCAGCATTCCTTCAACCCTATGGAGGTAGGCACTATCATTCCCATTTTGCAGGTGAGGAAAACGAAGCTTGCTAAGGAGATTCACTTTCCAAGGGTCTCTACACCCCTAGGGTCATAGAGAAAATAAGTGGCACAACACAGCTAGAATTGAAACTCAGGAGTCAGATTTTTGAGCCTAGAGCCTCTGTTGTATCCTTATGCACGATCCTAAACTCATCTGAGCCTTGTTGGGAAGGGGCCGTGGAAGGTGGTGGCAGGCTCTGTCCCTCCAGCCTCTCCTGCCCGAGAGGGGCGTGAGGCCTGGTGAGCCTTCCAGAGGTGCCCATGACCACCTGTCTGCCCCCACAGATGGCCTACCAGGTGGTGAAGAAGAGTGCAGCCTTGGATGCCCTGCAGTCGGAGCTGGAGGAGTGGCAAAGCAGGTGAGTACCGGTAGGGTGAAAGGGATTGCGCCCTCCTCTGGCCCAGGTAGGGTTATTGCGTGGCCCCAACAGCTTCCCCCATGACCACCCTGGCTTGTGTTTGGGGGATGCGAACTGCACAGCTCTGAGGGCGAAGGCTTGGCTGGGGATGTGGCTTAACCACCTGTCTGGCCGGTGGCCATTGGTAGATCTCTCTGGGGTCTTAGGCGGGTCCCCACTGGGCGGTGATGGAAGCGTTTTGGGATGCACTGCCTGCGCTTCGGGTCCTCCAGGCTGGCGGCTGTGGAGGCCCGCGTGGCGCAGCTGCGGGAGGCGAGGGCGCAGCAGGTCAGCCTCCTAGAAGAGCTACAGAAGCAGAATGCGGCGCAGCGGAAGGCCTACGAAGTGCTGCGCGTGCACACTGGGCACCAAGAGGCGGCACTGCGCAAGCTCCAGGAGGAGGCGCGCGATTGGCTGGAGCAGCTCTTGCAACGCAAGGAGCGCGCCGCAGCCGAGTGCAACTTGCGCAACGAGCGCCGAGAGCGGTAAGAGGGCTGGGCCCCAACCTGTTCTGTGACTAGCCTCCTCAGTCTGGCCTCGCCCTTGCCTGAAAGTCAGCGGTGGGGACTGCCCCCTGGGGAGAATGGACTAAATCAGGCTCGAACCTGAAAGCAGGGGCGTTTGGTACCCCACCTTGGAATCTTCTGGCTCCTAGGAGCTTTTTCCCCAACTAGGGCCAATCAGGCGCGGGTGTCCCAGGAACTAAAGAAGGCTGCCAAACGGACTGTGAGCATCAGCGAGTAAGAGTGAGGAGGGACCGGATCTGACTCCTGTACTCTGTAGTTGCCCGACTGTGTGCCCATTTTTCCATCTTCCCCACTCCCCCACACCGGTACCCCTGAATGCATGTGGGTGGACACAGCAGCAATCCAGGGTCCACTGGATCCTTGCAGAACTGTGTGATTGTAGGAGCAAGTTCATGTGCCCACCGCACATCCTCCCTCCCACTGGGACCCTTCCCTGCCAGAAATTCACATCTTCACTGTAATCAGTGCTTGGGCAGGGAGGGGCTGGCCTGTTGCTTTGGCCTTCCTGAGCTTTATTCCTCTCTCCCAGGATTCCACACACTCTACGTGATGGGATCAGAGAGCAGACAGAGACTCTGGCTTTGGCTATTAAGCCTGAGTCCCTGGAGAGTGAGGCTTGTGGGAAGTGGAAAAGGCCTTTCAGGTGAGGACCCAGTTGGCTGTCTCAGAATTCTGAGGCTGCCATTGTCTTCTTCTAGGACCTTGGGGCCAGCTGGTGGGTTGGGGCTAGGAGTTTGGGGAGAAGCTGGGGTACAGCCCAGGACTGGTCTGGGGTACAGCCCAGGACTGGTGCTTGGGGTAGTTGGGGTCATTTTCACTGAACATGCAGTGCTTTCTCTTCTTCCTAGGACCAGAGCTCTGGGGTGGGGTTTAAGGCTTGTGAAGGGTGTCATGAGGAGGGAACTGTGGGCAAGGCCCAGGGCTCATCTGTCCTAGGCATGTATGTATGTAAACACAGGTGTGTGCATGGGTAGGTACACACGAGGACATGGGCATATGTATACAGGAGCTTGGTTGCGAATACCTTAGTGTGTATGAACATAAGAACATATGTAGATGTTTGCTCACACTCTCAGTCCCCCCAAGTCTTGATTTACTTGTTATTGAGGCTGCTCTCTCCTGGTTCCATTTACCAGCCTGAAGGCTTTTCTCCTCAGTCTTTTCTTGTAGGTCCCTGGTGTCTAGGTCCTGGGATAGTGAAGGAACCTTGGAGAGGGACTTGAGACACTGGTCTCCAAAGTTCTTGGCAGCCCTGGTGGGCTGAGACATCCCAGTACAGTTGGGCATTTCTGAGATTACTCAACCAGCTTAGGTTTCACTGCCCCCAGCCTTGTCCCAGCCTGAGGCCACTTCATCTGCCCACTCCCATATGCCCTAGCTCAGCCTCCCAGGAGCTTTTGTTTGTGAGCATTTGCTGAGGGTGTGGGGGCGGTTGGTAGTTCTTATCATCATGGTAGAGACTTCCATTGTCAAGTCCCTCCCTGCCTGCATTTTCCTGGGTTGGTCTGGATTACAACTCTCCTGGTATTCAAGGAGTCAAGTTCTTGTCATAGGCTCTAGAGGTTATGAGTCTTCAGATCTCCAGCAAAGTATAGGGATGAAAGATTGCTGCCTATACACCTACCAGCCAGTCCCTTAGCACGTGATTCTCGGTTCTGCCCCAGGTCTGCCTCAGCCACCTCTCTGACTCTGTCCCACTGTGTGGATGTGGTGAAGGGGCTGCTAGAGTAAGTGTGTGTATTTGTGTATGTGAAGGGGTTGGGCCTATTGGAGCCTCATGTCAGGCTTCTGGAGCCCAGGCTTGGTCTCTGTATGTGCCTCGTCTGTTCATCCATATGGTGCCCACTGTCTGTGTGTATCTCTTTTGGGCCCCAGAGGCAGGAACCAGGTGTATGAACTCATTTTTTAACCCCTACTCAGCTATCTTCCAGGCTTATAAGGGATCTGTCCTTATCCAAGGTCCTCACAGGGGACCAAGATTTCCAGCCTGAGGCCAAATGGGAACTCTCACTCAATTGGGAAACTAAGGCTCAGAATGTAAGAACTCATTCAGTCACAAAGCCAAGCAGTGGCAAGGCCAATACTAACCATTAGCCCTGAAGTTTTCCTGCAACCACCAATCCTGCCCTTGTTCTGTGCTTTTCTGTGTATTCTCCACTCCATCCCGGGTAGATTGGGTTGGGGAAAGGGCTGGTTGGATCCTGGGGCCATATTCTGCTACTGCCATGTCTGTTTCCTGTTGCTGCTACCTTTGGGGAGCTTGAAGCCCCCACATCAGAAGGCCTTGGTAAACATCCTCCTGACTCTACCCCTGCAGTTTCAAGAAGAGGAGAGGTCACTCAATTGGGGGTGCCCCTGAGCAGCGATACCAGAGCATCCCTGTGTGTGTGGCTGCCCGACTTCCTACTTGGGCTCAAGATGTCCTGGTAAGGGAGGAACTGGGCCACATGTGTGGGGGCCAATATGGGAGTGCAGGCACTAGGGGTGTCCCGAGCAGGCCAGGCAAGCAAGACCCCCAGAACCAGCAGGAGTTTGTCTCCACAGGCCACGGTGGGAACTGCTCAGGCTCTTTACAATGGCTGCATAGACTGGAAAGGGAGATGGAAGGCTGAGAGAGTAGGTGGCCCAATGAGAGTGCTGGGAGGCAGAGTTGGGAGGCTGCTTCAGGGGACCAGGCAGAAATGAAGATATTTGCTGGGGCTAAGTTTGAAACTCAGGATTTGGGAAGAGACCTGGGGTGTGGATACCAAGCCAGCAGCAGGCTGTATGTGTGCACAGGCACATTGAGAGTGAGCCTGTGAGGGGGCACAAACAAGCATATGTGGGGAAGGCCCGGGTCACCAACCTTCCCTTTCCCCACAGGATGCCCACCTTTCTGAGGTCAATGCTGTATGTTTTGGCCCTAACAGCAGTCTCCTGGCCACTGGTGGGGCTGACTGTCTTATCCACCTCTGGAATGTGGTAGGAGGTAAGGACCCCTCCCTGCAGCGCAACCCAGTACTTTCTCTAAAGATCTACTCTCAGCTTGCTCCTGGGTGGACCTCTTTGTGTTTGCCTCTACCTGGAACATTCCTGTGAGCAATAGCTACAGAACCCCTCTGCAGGAGCAGCACTCTGAGGATGCCTCTCCGAGGAAGGGTAGAACCCCTAGGCCTGCAAGATGGGGAGGGCTGAGTGCAGATGGGCCTCTGTTGGGGGAGGGGGAGGTCCCTTATCAGTCTTACAGAGACAGACCTTAGAGGAACAAGTCCTTGGGTTCACCAGGCCATCACCTCTTTTGGTATCACTCCACCTGCCAGAAGTCAGGAGACAAACATTGACTGTCCATCTTGTGCTAAGCTCTGCTCTACAACTGCGTTAGGGACTCAGAGCCAACCCCTGGAGGCTTCCTAGAGGAGGCAGATCTCCAGCTGGTCTGGCCTGGCTTGCTGTGTGACCTATGGACATTCCCTTCTCTCTGGTTTTCTCTAGACCTATCTGGGAAATGCCTAGCTTCCCCCTGAGGCCCCTGCAGCCCAGGCTGTAACTGTACTCCATGATTCTGTGCTCTAACTTAAGAGAGACTCCTGTTCCCACTCTGGGTTCCAGTTCCTCTATTTTGTGAGTGACCTCATTTCACCTGTTCCTTTCCCTGCTCTCCCCCTGCCCTGCCAGGTCGTCTGGAGGCCAACCAGACCCTTGAGGGTGCTGGTGGCAGCATCACCAGTGTGGACTTCGACCCCTTGGTGAGGGGACTTTGCCCCAGTAGCATGGGATTATCTCCCCACACCCCAGTCTCTATACCAGTGGGCAGAGGCTCCCATCAGTAACAGTATCCAAAAGCTGGGTCCTTGGGCTCTTGCATATATCACTCCTGCTGGCCTGAGGCTCATTTGTCTTCCTTGATGACTTGGGCCATGGGAACCTTTAAGGCCACCCCTACCATAGTTCTCTGGACTGAAAGATGCTGCCTTTGGCCAGGCCTAGACTCAGACCTCTAACACTCCCCATCTCTCCAGGGCTCCCAGGTTTTGGCAGCTACTTACAATCAGGCTGCCCAGCTCTGGAAGGTGGGAGAGGCACGGTCCAAGGTGAGACCTGACTGGGAAGGCAGCCTAAGGGTCAAGGGTCCTTTTTAGGATGAGGGAGGTGCTATTATGGGGTTTTGGCCATGCCTTTGATCCAGACTTGGGATGGGGCAGGAAACACTGTCTGGACACAAGGACAAGGTGACAGCTGCCAAATTCAAGCTAACAAGACACCAGGCGGTGACTGGGAGCAGAGACCGGACAGTGAAGGAGTGGGATCTTGGCCGTGCCTACTGTGAGGCTCAGCTCCAACTCCACCTCCCATCCCCCCCTTCCCTCAGATACAAGGGAACCTACCCTGCTTTCTGGGAGTGGCTCTGGGATTCAAAGACATTTTGGGTGAAATCCTCCAAGGTCATCCTTCTCTGTGCCCCATTGGTGTTCCCTATCTGATTTCTTCATGACTTTAAGCTTTGGGTAGATGAAGAAGAGGTGGACTGAGCCCTGGGCTGGGAAGATCTGGGTTCTAGTCTTGGGAGAACACTGCCCCTTTTGGACCTCAGCATCTCTACGTGTCTACTGTGCTAGCTCCTGACAACCCTCTGAGACCCTGCGCTCTACCCCTTTGTCCCTAGGTTCCAGAACTATCAATGTCCTTTCCTATTGTAACAACGTGGTGTGCGGGGACCACATCATCATTAGTGGCCACAATGACCAGAAGATCCGGTTCTGGGATAGCAGGTGACAGGCAGACTGTGGGTGGCTGGTGGACCTGGGGTCAGAGTGTTGGAGTTCTTGCTCCTTGGCAGGAAGGGTCATGGTGATTCCTTGGGGGAGTAAAGCTATGGGGCTGGCACTACCAGCTGGTATACTCTGTTGGGCACAGCTTCATGGGGCATAGCGCCCCTGGGAAGCTGTGCCACTTTCCTTGTGACTTCTCAGTCCAGTATTGACTGCCTGGGCTTTACAACCAAGATGGACAAACAACTTTTTCCATTTTATTTCTACTTTTTTTCTGGTGCCAGAGATTGGACCCAGTGGTTCACTACCACTGAGCTACATCCCCAACACTTCTTACTTTTTATTTTGAGACTGAGTGTTGCTAAGTTGCCCAGGCTGGGATCTTCCTGCCACAGGCTCCTGTGTAGCTGCAGTTATAGGTATGTGCCTCCATGCCTGGCTACCACGCTTCAATTAAAAAACCAAGAAATGTTTTTAGTTGTTTTTTGAACAGAAGAGCCCAGCATTGGGTGAATGGTTTACAAATGCAGAGCTGGAGCCAGTGCAGGGCCCATGTAGGCTGGTCTTGCTGGTGTGCAGGGACTGCCCTTTGAAGCCCTTCCTTCTCTCAAGTTTTTCAAGACAGACTTTTCATTGTTTTTCTTCCAGTGTTTATTTTAGTGATCCAAGGGTTTCAAGGGCTCCTTCTCAAATCAAAGTCTGACCACGTTCTTCAGTGGAGGGAGCTGGGTGGAGGGATAAGGGAGATTAGTTACTGGCAGAGACCTGCCTCTGGACTTTGTTGGTTAGGAAGGGTACCACACCTAGTCCCTTCTTTTCAGGAATGGCTTGGGGGACTGTTCCTTACCCCTCTCTCCTCAGGGGTCCCCGCTGCACCCAGGTCATTCCTGTGCAGGGCCGGTTCACCTCCCTGAGCCTCAGCCATGACCAGCTGCACCTGCTCATCTGCTCCAGAGATAACACACTCAAGGTCATCGACCTCCGGGTCAGCAATATCCGCCAGGTGTTCAGGTACTAGCCTCTGCCTGTTGATCCTGTGGCCTTTATTGGGGCAGCTGTGTTTCTCTTTTCCTGTAAAAGTTCTCTGCCTTTCTTGATCAGGACCTGCTGAGGTACCTGACACCTTAGAGAGATGGGGCTCTCAAAGCCCCTGGTTGGGGACAGGACCGGCAGTGATCTCCATTCTGACCCCAGCCCTGTTTGTCTTTAGGGCTGATGGCTTCAAATGTGGTTCTGACTGGACCAAAGCTGTGTTCAGGTGTGTCTGTGAGAGCTTGCCCATCCTCGAGTACACCCCACCTGGTCTTTGTGTGTGTCCTTACCTGAGTCCCTTTCTCTTGTTCTGCTGTGGCCACTGCAGCCCTGACAGAAGCTATGCACTGGCAGGCTCCTCGAATGGAGCCCTTTACATCTGGGATGTTGACACTGGGAAACTGGAGAGCAGCCTTCAGGGCCCCCACTGGTGAGCAGACACTACCCTCCTATTAGTCCTGCCTGACACCAGGTTCTAACATCTCCCAGCCCCTGTCTCCAAACCTTCACCCCCACAGCCCTTCACAGCACCCAGGTATCCTTCCACTTGTGTTTTATAGATACCCACTTTACAGATGAGGAAATGGGCTCACAGAGGGCCTCAAACTATCTAGGTCCAATACTGGGGGGCAGAGCCAGGCTGCAGACCTGGGTCCTGCTGCCCCTTGAACCCTACTCTCCCTCTCCTCAGTGCTGCTATCAACACTGTGGCCTGGTGCTGCTCCGGGAGCCACGTGGTGAGCGTGGACCAGGGCAGGAAGGTTGTGCTCTGGCGCTAGGACTACACCCCCACAGCCTGGGCTGGAGAACAGCTTCCCTCCACTTCACAGAGCTCCAGAGCCCACAGGATGGGGGTGGCCTCCAAATTTAATGGGGAAGAAGACCCAGAAGGACTTGGTCTGTTTGTTTAAAAACAGTGTTCTTGTTTAAAAAGTCTTTTTAAAATATGTGTCTCCTCACTTACTTAGGGAGGGTGACTAACAAAATTGTCTGTTTGCGTCTTTGCAGCATTTGTGGGATACAGGGAGACCTGGGCTGGGGGCTCAGGGAAATCTGGTTTGGTCTCCTTCCTCCTCCTGCATAGAGCTGTTTTGGCAGAGCCAGCCCAGGGACGCAGGTTGCCCAGCTTAATCATGCAAACAACATGAAGAACGGCTCAGGACAGCCCAAACCAGTGCCTTTCAGAGCCATGGAAATGTAGCCTTGGGTCCAACCTGGCCCTGAGGCCAAACCAACAAAGTGGGCTGAAAAGGGAGCAAGCAGCCCATGGGGTCCTGGTGGAAAGGGTCCTAACAAACAAGAGTGATATCAAAGTATTTGGTACACTGGCCCCCTTTCCTCCTCCAGAGGCAGGGCCCAGGTAGAGGAGGGCAGCTTAAGCCTGGGCCTTCATTTACCTTGGCATCAAATTTCACCCCCACAATATGCCCCAGTCCAGGCTGAACTCACAGGGCAGAACCCAGCACCCCATTTCTTTCTGTAGCCTAGGGCTTGGCACAGGTCAGTGAAGACAGAAAGGTGTTGGCCAAATGGCAAAATCTACTCATTGCTCCCAGATTGCCTACTTCTCCTGGCACGGCAGTCCTGAACTCTGGATGCCATACCCAGCTGCCTCCTGTCATCTGTGCATGTGACCTCTGACCCTCATAGTACCAGATCCTGAGGCTGCTGTGCCTCATGCTTCTCTCCATCCCTGCTGCCACTACAGGCCACCTTCTAGACTCACTGTCTCCTCCCAGTCCCGTACTTGCCAGAGCCAGTGACTTTCTAAGTTGCCAACCCTTTGAATTTTCCCTGCTGCCTTCAGAAGAACCCCTCAGCTTGAAATCTAGCCTTTGGAAGTCACCCTGTTGGCCTGCGTCTTCATTCCCTTGCTATTCTGAATGTGACTTGCATGTGCTTTTCTCTATCCAGAATGTTCTTGTCCCTCCCAGCCCACAAGTAAAATTCGTCCTTCAGGATTCCCCTACTGACAGCCCTTTCCTCATCTACCAGGCTTGGTCCTACCCTTTCTTGTTTGTTATCAGCCTCCCTCCATTATAAGCCATGGAGCTCTTGAAATAGGCCAGGATGGGAACAGAATGTTCCCTGGGATCAGGTCTGGCTCAGAGAAACCTCAGGGAATGTTTATGAAGTCATTAAGTTCTCCTATGCAGGCACTCTGTGAGTTCAATAATCTAGCTCCCTTCACCCCTGCCCCAGCCCTACCGCTCTGGTCCCTAGTGGCCAGCAGGGGTCACCAGCTGTTTGGTCTCTGAGGAGTCCTTTCACCAGCCTCCCCCCAGAGACTGATGGCTGAAAAAACCAATGATGTCCCAGTGGCTACCATTACTAAGTACTTAACGTGTCAGCCTCCAGTGTACTTCCGGTAATTTCATTTGTTCCTCTCAACCAACTTGTGATATGGTTATCACCTATTTTACAGATGAGAAAAGATGAAACTCAGAGGTTGAGTCAAGATCACACTTGCACACACCTGCATTGTGACTGCATTCATCATACAAATGTCAGACTTTAGGCTCCCTGGGCAGTGATGCACCGTGCCCCCCACTTCAGCCACCACAACTACCACCACTACCAGAGTGGGGGTGATTCCAGCTTTGTGTCTAACTGGGCTTCCTCCCTGCATCTTCTCTCTTCAATTCTGACCCTTAAAACCAGGAGGGTTAGTGTCCTTCAAAGTGAGGGGCAGGCAGGAACACCGGAGAGAAGGAAACTTGCCGTTCAGATTAAGTGCCTCACTGGAAGGCACAGCTCAGCAGATCACAGACTGCTCAGACAGCCCAGGAGATGACGGGACTCGCTCTCTGGGATGGCAGCCTCCCTGACCCCAGCTTCCCTAAAGGCCTTCCTTCCACTTATGGGGGCAGGCCTGATCATACACTGTGGGATGGTGTGGCCTCATGGAGTACATGTCCACCTTAAATTTCTGTGCTTCCTGGAGGAGCAGATCTGAAAGGAGAGGCAGACTGGAGGGAGAGGCCACAGATGCCCAGGGCAGGTGCTCAAAGGGGCTAATGATAAAGACCTCTCTAGGCCTTTCAGAAGTCAGTGCTCAAGTTTGTTTTTGTTTTTTTTTTTAATATTTTCTTAGTTGTCAATGGACTTTATTTGTGGTGCTGAGAATCGAACCCATTGCCTCACACATGCTAGGCAAGAGTGCTCTACCACCGAGTCACAACCCCAGCCCTTTTCTTTTTATTGGTAGTCCTGGGATGGAACCTAGAGCCTCATGCAGGCCAGGCAAGTACTCTATCACTGAGCCACACCCCCAACCCTAGTGTTTGGGGTTCTAGTACTCAGGCATTTGGGTGCTGTCTGCCTGAGTTTAGGTCCCTAGTCAAACTGGAATGACCTGTACACTTGCCACGTACATGAACTGATGCCCCAAGAGAGGGCAGGAGCTTGTTCTGGGTCACACAGCAGAACTGAGGCAAATCACAGTGGCTTCCAGGCTCTATATTGCCATCTGTCAAACTTCCTGTCCCAAGGCTCTCCCCACCCCATCATTCAGGTGACATAGCTCTTCTGTAGGCCTAAGTACCTCCAACTGCCCTGCCTAATCTGAGGCCTTAAATGATAGACACCCTTGTTCTGGTACCTACTACCCCTTGGTCATCTCCTAGCCCTGGCTCCTCTGTTTTCTTGAGACCCCCCCCCCACCTTATGTGAGCCTGTTTGTGCAGGGGCTGAACTCCTGTGCCCAGAACATAGCCTGGTACAGTAGTTTGCTGAATGGACAGAGTAACAGAGTTGGTTTCTGAAGGAATCTTGACACAAGGTATGGACCCACTTGTGAGAATGTGTGAATATTGCTATCTTCAGACACACCACCTCTGGTTTTAGGCTTTCTCTGAAATAATATCTTCAGCTCATCTGTACATTATCTTATTTGATCCTTTTGGACTTTAGGAAGTTTGCATTACCTTCTCACTCCTACCTTCAAAGATGAGGAAAATGAGGCCTAGAAAGGTGAAGGGCTGAGCCTCAGCCCCTCAGGGCAAATCTGAGATAGCTCAGGGCTTGCACACAGTCTCTTCCCCCCATTTCTTCCTGCCCCTCTCAACAGCCAGCTGTGCCAAGTGTTTGGTACAGTGTGGAAGGGGTGTGGACCCTACTCATGGGTTCATTTCTGCAATGCTTCAGGATAAAACACTTCAGGAAGATATTCCCAGATCAGAGTTCTCAGAAACAGACATGGCAGAAGGACTATGTGTGGTTTTTTTTGGCCACTGGGACCAAGGGAAAATAGTCCAGGAACAAGATGCTCTTTGGCATTCATATGGTTCTTGGCAGATCAGGCAGGAATAAAGCAAACATAGGAAGAACCTAGGTGGAAACTCAATTGGTTGTGTCAAGTGGTGGGGTTTCAGGACAAACTTTAACTCTCTTCCTCTTAATCTAAAATTTCTATTATTTGGTTATATTTCTGTCAGGAAAAACTTTACAATGAACAAAACAAATGCAAATGTTTCAGAGCTGCCAGATTTTGTCATAAAGCTACTTGAAGAGGGCTGGGCAGTAACTGGAACCAAAACCAAAAACTGTGGCTGGGTTCCCTTGGCAGTGACTAGTACAGCCTGGGATATCATTACAACCTGGAGCATGACAGTTTGTGCCAGTGGATGAGTCCAATTGCTGGAATTTTCTTTTCAATTTCTTGTTATTCTAAGAAATCTTCAGCCATGGCTGAACAGTGTTGGTGGTGGAGTGGTGAGCATGCTTGCCTTCCAAGAAGCCTATGTACATGGTCTGTTCTCAGCTACGGTGACCTGCTGTGTGATATTTTTACTTGTATCTTAGAATAACTGAACTGATCCAGAATAAGAGTTGGATAAACTCTTCGAAATCACTCATTCCATTTCTTTTAAAGTTGGGGTTGCAGCAGCTTGGAGGGAGGATCACTTATTTAACAGCATCAGGGCTGAAGCCAGATGACATCACATGGTTTCTGTGTGGCTTGTGGACGTGGGCTGGGTGGTGGGGTCAGAGAGGAAGTGCTGCAAGCCATATGCTGGGAGTCTGGCTTGCCCGCATCAATCTTGTTCCTAAGATGAAGGAGGCCTACGGTTAGCTGTGACACTGGGATGGGGCAATTAGCTGAACTTTGCCCCTGGTCACAGACTAAGCCTCCAGTGCTAACAGCCATCTCAAATGTGAGCAGCCTGCACTGCAGGGAAAGCAGAAGATGGAAATATTCTGTGTCCCAGATTTATGGCTGGAAACCTCACACACATCCCTTCACACAGGCCTCTTGAGGGACCTGTGTGTTCCTGTACAGCAGGAGACTATCGAGGATCTCAGTTATTAAGGTGAGGACCCAAGAGGTGGGAGAAATGATGTGAGGAGTATGTGGAGACCACCCTGTGCTGCATACTTGATATATCCTTCTTGGGACCAATAAAATGTCCTTATACACACTCAGTTCATTACTTCGTAGGATGTAGCTGTGGGAAAGGGGAGAAGCATCCAGAATGACCACATCCAGGAAGCCAGTGGTCACATCCTCCAGGCTCCCTCCTTAGCTCACCAGCATGCTGCTGCCCTTTCTTTCCAGCATGTCTCATAATATTGTCCTCATTGTTATGTAGCCGTCTTTTTTCCCCACTGGGAAAGAACCTTGAAAGCAAAGACCATTAGTTATTTCTTTCTGTCTTTAGGACCCAGGATATCATACCTGGCACAAAAGTGGTCTCAGGGTCTGTGTCCCATGGTGTATTTACTTGCTCTCCGAATTTGTTAAATGCTGTAAAGGAGGGCCCAAGAGTATCTTTGTAAGAAACATGGTATTTTGGGAAAAGCCTGTTGAACCAAACCTTTTTAAAAGGAAACTTGGAAAACTTAATTCCATTTTTTATTATTCAATATTTTATACATAATAAATACAAATTTTTTACAGCCACTGTAAAGAAAGCGCAGCTGCACAGAGACTCCTTCTGAGCCCTGCCCTGTGCATGGTGATGCTGGGTTACATGTCCTGGAGGGAGGGATTATTTTTTTAAAAAGGAGGCATATTTTTACAACTTTGTTTTTAAAAATAAAATTAGCAGCTCTTCCAAGAAACATTTTAAGATCTAACAAAAGACTTCAACAACTTTCTGAAGTTGTGAAAAATCCAAATTCAAGGATAATTTGGCTAGCTAAAGAAAGAGTAGAAGACTGGGTGGCAAGTTGAACTGCTCTATTTAATAAGCACTTTTTAGATTTGTAACATTTCCACAAATTGTAAAATCTTTAAAAAACCACCCTTTTAATTGCTCTTTTAAACTTAAGAATAAGTTTGATAAACATAAAAAGACCTCACGTAGATCAACAGTTTACAAAATGCAAAAAAACAAAACCATAGCCAACAGTCAAGGGGTATTGTTACTGAAGTGATCAAATGAATAACTGAAAACTTCTTCGGTTCTGACCCTACATTTTGTCAAAAATCCCACAGGGATGTTTGGTGAGCATTTCAAGTTTCTAAAGATTCTTAAGAGGGATGGGATTTTCAAAGCATAATACAACTTTTGGATTAAATTCTAAAAAATGTGATTTCTTAGCAAAAACAGAAACGCAACAGGCAAGCCTCCCTTAGTCCCTAGGTAACACACTCCCTACCTTCCATGGGTGGAAAGCAGAGCCCCACGCTGTTCCCAGTGCTGAAGACTGCTGAGCACCCCTCCCACCCCCAGCTCTCCTGGGACTCGCAGAAGGCTCCTCTTCCTCATCAGTCTGCACTTGTGTGGGATGTGCAGTCAGAGTCTTTTCTTGCTCAGGAAGCTAGTTTCCTCCACAGGCCCACAGGTTCTTCCTTCCTAGGAAGCATCAGGGAGGACCTGGAGCTGCATTTTTCATGAGTGACAGCTTGTCTATACCAACAGCGACCAGGCTGTCTGGGTCAGTGCACTAGCTTTTGAACAAAATAGTGCTAGGGACCTCCCCGATAGAGAAGCTCAACAAGCAGGCATGTGTCCTTAATTTATCAGACACTCAGGTTCTAAAGATATTGGTCAGAAGAGTATATGCTGTAAAAACTGAGTTGAAAAATGTCCAAAGACAAAAAGAACATTAAACCGGCTCATTTCAGATCTGGAAGCTCCATCTCTGCTGTGGCCGTAGCCTCCTTTCTATTAGTCTATGTGATGGGCAAGATGAGGCTACTAGTTTAGCCCCCTCCAGGTTAGCCCCACTAATACTAAATGAATGGCATAAATATTAATACAAAGGACACTGTTATTATTTTAAATCTGTTAGTTGTGGAAAAGATGTGCGTTAATGCAACTGGCGCTAATGCAATGGGCAGTCCACTTTTTCCCGGTATGGTTTCACTTTTCATCTGGGGACGAACTTCGGGGAGGAGCCAGCCTCTCCTGAATCCCTCCTTCTGTTTCCTTTTGGAGCCAACAGAATCTGATTAATACTTAATCAGATGAGCAAAAGCCACTTGAAGAATGATGAGATTTTTGCCACATCCTTGTGGCCACAGTAATATACTGTACGAGCACACATGATCAGAATTCTGTGACTATTCCCTGGAATGAGGCCTGGTCTGGAATCTCCTATAAAAACGGACCACTGTTAGGCATGAGGGCTACTCCCCTCTGCTTCTAGGGCCCACTAGGATTTGTGCTATGGTAGGAGAGATGACATAGAAAATGACAACAACAAAAAAAGGCACAAAATATTCAAAACATGGGAGGAGTTCACCAGGCCACCCAGTCACAGAGAATCTGCCTTGGT
This sequence comes from Callospermophilus lateralis, assembly GCF_048772815.1. Classification (NCBI taxonomy): domain Eukaryota; kingdom Metazoa; phylum Chordata; class Mammalia; order Rodentia; family Sciuridae; genus Callospermophilus; species Callospermophilus lateralis. Next base: position 300,806 of record NW_027512686.1, on the reverse strand, counting down.
TTTGCTCTGTTAAAGAGTCACCATCATGCAAAGGTGCCTAAACAACAGGATGGGCCAAACTCCAAGCCTGGCCTTGATTGTAGCGGTAACAAAGGGCAAGCCCATAGTCACACCAGTGTGATCTCCACATCCTCCATCTTCTCTGCTGGCCTTCGGTGGTTCTGTGTGGGTGGAGGGGGAGCCACTCGGACCTGAGTAAAGAACAAAATCTTGGTTTGTAAGTCAGCTTCCAGACTCAGGCTGGAGCATCTGCAAAGTCCAACCAGTCCTCTATCCAATGACATGGGCACATACTTTCAGTGTAAATTTCCCACCCCGAAAAGCAGGTACTGTTCTGGATGAAATGTCAAGTCTACAAATGAGACTGCTGCCTGGGCTAAAAGCCCTGGGCACAATAGTTACTAAAGCCCTAAAATCCTTCTCCAAAGCTAAAGCCTGGAAGGCAAGAGCGCAATACTTAGGGAAATAAGACATTTCAGCATGTCTTGGGAGTCAGTTCTAAGAGAGAAGGCTGGAGAGGCAGGCTGGGGCAAGAAATGAAGGGCCTTGTTGAGACATGTTATAAGAAATCTGGGCTTGGGCTGGGATTGTAGCTCAGCGTAGAGCGCTTGCCTAGCATGGGTGGGACCCGGGTTTGATTTTCAGCACCACATAAAAATGAAGGCATTGTGTTGTGTCCATCTACACCTAAAATATAAATATTAAAAAAAAACCCTATATTTAAAAAAAAGAAATCTGGGCTTTATTCTGTAGGCAGGGGAGTCTTTGATGGATTGTAAGGCATATCAGATCCATGAAAAGATGTC
>NW_027512685.1:300000-407500 GCF_048772815.1 Callospermophilus lateralis | reverse complement strand
ATATATTCACTCTGCTGATTATTCAAAATATAAAATATATGTGTCTTATTATACACTAACTAAATTCATTCATATTCATGTATTTGGATTTATAATCAACGTTTGAGAAGATTATTCTCAGAAATATTCATCCACCTGAAATACATGTTTGTTTTCTAGTACTGAAAACTAACTTCAGGGGATCATATTATGGCGGTGATGGGAGTTCATTACCCCCGTGTACCGCCTCACATTGCAGGAGAAGGACAAGTTAGAACAGCTAAAATCTATCTTGTTAGAAATTTCCAGGAAAATTGGTGTGCTCCAAAACCTACAGGAAGGATTTCCATTGCACAAGGACCAGCTACGGGGGCTCAAACGCCAGCGATTTGTCCTCACGGAGGGTCACGCTGCTTATTCAGCAAATCACCCGACAGCTAGTGTCTGCAATGCGTGCTGGGAAATGACGAGAGAGCAACGCAAAGATATAGCCCTGTGGATTATGCGGGCTCCTGCCAGATGTGCAATCACTGTGCTCAGTGTTGAGTTGTGGGTTTGAAACGGGGGAAGGAAGCGGTCCAATTCGGTTTTCCACACCGGTGAGACCACAGAGGAAGATAGTGGTCACCATCTTGGAGAGCTGACGTCACCATCCCTGTTTTCGACTCATCACAGCTCATTCAGATACAGAATAGGTAATTTCAGGCTGCCATTCGCCTTCATCTTGCAGACAAATTACTCAGGGTCAGTGCTGAAGAACCCACGAAAATTGCTTCTTGGATCCTGCTCCTATCAGAACATACACCGAGCCCGGAGCGGCTGAATTCCGGGTCCCGGAACTGCTCTGGCCCAGGGCTAAAGAACCTGCAGAAACTGTTTCTTGGTCTGGGTCCTGCTGAATACTGTAAAGGTAAATGCCAACTGAGCCTTCATAGACAGTGGCAACAGGATTGAGACGGGGCTTGTGAGGGCCGGTCAGGACTCACTCGTTGCTTTGGTCACCCGGCAAAGGGAAAGAAATGCTGCCATTCACATGGGATACCAACATGGAAGAGATCTGATGTGATCACCAAGCGGTGGAGGAGATAACTTCATCTATACCAGCGGCGACAGAAATAGTTGGTCTCCTGGTAAAGAAAGTGAGTCACAAACATCCTAGTCTCTCTCACTTAGTCATCAAGCCAGAGGTGCAGAGCAGAGCTGCCGCCTGTGCCTGGAACAGGCCCAGCGACCCACCGGCATGGTAGTCACGTCACCCCAATTGGAGTAGGGGCAGAGCACACCCATGCCTGCAAGGTAGGCAGACGTACGACCGACCGGCAGAACAGGCCCAGGGGCCGGTCAGAATGGTAGACAGATCACCCCAATTGGAGGAGCATCACAGCCGCCAACCGCACCTGCAATGGAGACTTTTCCACTATACAAGAGCAATATAAATATATAGGGGGAAAATTTCAAAAACACAACAGTTTCACCAAGCAGAAAGAAACGCAAGCTGTATGAAAAGACAAGAAAAGAAAGGACCACAAGCAATGCAGGTCAACTCAACTTTAGAAGAGGTAATAGATGCAGCATATGGAATGTCAGATAAAGAATTCAGGATATACATGCTTCATGTGATCTGGAATCTCAAGGAAGACATTAGACAGCAAAAATCAGACAATGAAAGATCACTTCGACAATGAATTACATAAAAAAATCCAAGTAGCAAAGATCAACTATACAGTGAGATAGAGGTTATAAAAAACAAACAAACTGAAATCTTAGAAATGCAGGAAGTAATGAACCATCTTAAAAACTCAATTGAGAATACTACCATTAGAGCAGAATACTTAGAAGATAGAACATCAGACAATGAAGACAAAGTATTTCAACTCAAAAAGAACATATACAGCTCAGCAAGACTGTTAAGAAACCATGAGCAAAAGTGCAAGAAATATGGGATAACATAAAGAGACCAAACATAAGAGTCATTGGGATACAGGAAAGTATAGAGGTCCAAACCAAAGGAGTGAGCAATCTGTTCAATGAAATAATAGGAGAAAAATTCCTAGACTTGAAGAATGAGACAAAATCCCAAATCCTAAAAGTCTACAGGACGCCGAACGTGCAATATCATAAGAGATCCACACCTAGACACATGATAATGAAGATACCCAACATACAGAATAAGGAGAGAATTTTAAAAGCTACAAGAGAAAGGAAGCAGATTATAGTTAGTGGTAAACCATCCAGGATAACAGCTGATCTTTCAACATAGACTCTGAAAGCTAGAAGATCCTTTAATAACATATTTCAAACACTGAAAGAAAATGGGTTCCAACCAATAATCATGTATCCAGTGAAATTAAGCTTCAGATGGAAGATAAAGTAAAAACCTTCCACAATAAACAAAAGTGAAAAGAATTTGCAGCTAGAAAACCATCTCTTCAAAACATCCTCGGCAAAACATTACAGGAAGTGGAAATGGAAAATATCAATGAAAACCAACAGTGGAAGGTAGGACATTAAAGGGGGGAAAATAATCAAAGAGAAAAACAAACTATGTTTATTAACATAAATAAACAAATATGGCTGGAAGAACAACCCATATCTAAATAATAACCAAAAATCTTAATGGCTTAAACTCACCAATTAAGAGACACAGGCTAGTAGAATGGATCACAAAACAAGAACCAACAAAATGCTGCCTACAGGAGACGCATTTTACAGGAAAAGACATACATAGACTCAAGGTGATACTTGGAAAAATCATATCACTCTTATGAACGTTGGAAACAAGCAGGAGTGTCCATACTCATATCAAATAAAATAGATTTCAAGCCAAAGTTAATCAAAAGGGATAAAGAAGGACACTACATACTACTCAAGAAAACCATACGCCAACAAGACGTAACAATCATAAATATATATGCCCCAAACAATGGTGCAGCTTTGTTCATCAAACAAACTCTTCTCAGTTTCAAGAGTCTAATAGACCACAATACAGTAATCATGAGAGACATGAACACACCTCTCTCACCACTGGACAGATCTTCCAAAAAAAAGTTGAATAAGAAAACTATAGAACTCAATAACACAATTAATAACCTAGACTTAATTGACATATATAGAATGTACAACCCATCATCAAGAAGTTACACTTTTTTCTCAGCAGAACATGGATCCTTCTCAAAAATACATGATATATTATGTCACAGGGCAACTCTTAGACAATAAAAAGGAGTAGAGATAATACCATGCATTTTATCTGATCATAATGGAATGAAACTAAAAATCAATGATATAAGAAGGAAGGAAAAATCATTCATCACTTGGAGAATGAACAATAGGTTTCTGAATGATCAATGGGTTATTGAAGACATCAAAGAGGAAATTAAAAAATTCTTAGAGGTAAATGAAAACACAGACACAATATATCGGAATCTATGAGACACATTGAAAGCAGTTCTAAGAGGAAAATTCATTGCTGGAAGTTCATTCCTTAGAAAAAGAAAAAAACCAACAAATAAATGATCTCATACGTCATCTCAAAATCTTAGAAAAACAACAGCAAACAACAGCAAAAGAAGTAGAAGGCAAGAAATAATTAAAATCAGAGCAGAAATTAATGAAATCGAAACAAAAGAAACAATTGAAAAAATTGACAAAACAATACATTGGTTTTTTGAAAAAATAAATAAAATCGACAGACCCTTAGCCATGATAACAAAGAGAAGAAGAGAGAGAACTCAAATTACTACCATATGAAATGAAAAAGGAAATATAACAAGAGACACTTCAGAAATACAGAAGAAAATCAGAAATTATTTTGAATTAATATACTCCAATAAAATAGAATATAGTGAAGGCATTGATAAATTTCTTAAGTCATATGATGTGCCCAGATTGAGTCAGGAGGATATAGACAACCTAAACAGTCTAATATCAATTGAGGAAATAGAAGAAACCATCAAAATACTACCAACTAAGAGAAGCCCAGGACCGGATGGGTATAGAGCATAGTTTTAAAAAACCTTTAAAGAAAAACAAAAACCAATACTTTTCAAGGTATTTCAGGAAAAATGCAAAAATCCTCAAAAAAATTCTGGCGAATCAGACACAAAATCATATATATAAAAAACAATGTGCACCATGATCAAGTAGGATTCATTCCTGGGATGCAAGGCTGGTACAATATACAGAAATCAATAAATGTTATTCATCACATCAATAGACTTAAAAATAAGAACCATATGATCATCTCGAGAGATGCGGAAAAAGCATTCGACAAGGTACAGCATCACTTTACGTTCAAAACTCTAGAAAAACTAGGAATAACAGGATCATACCTCAATATTGTAAAAGCAATCTATGCTAAGCCTCAGGCTAGCATCATTCTGAATGGAGAACAATTGAAGGCATTCCCCCTAAAATCTGGAGGAAAACAATGATGCCCTCTCTCACCCCTTCTGTTCAACATAGTTCTCGAAACACTGGCCAGAGCAATTAGAAAGGCTAAAGAAATTAAAGGCATAAAAATAGGAAGAGAAGAACTCAAATTATCGCTATTTGCAAAAGACATGATTCTATACCTAGCAGACCCAAAAGGGTCTACAAAGAAACTATTAGAGGTAATAAACGAATTCAGCAAAGTGGCAGGATATTAAATCACCACGCATAAATCAAAGGCATTTTTGTATATCAGCGACAAATCCTCTGAAATGGAAATGAGGACAATCACTCCATTCACAATATCCTCAAAAAAATAAATAAAATACTTGGGAGTCAACCTAACAAAAGAGGTGAAAGACTTATACAATGAAAACTACAGAACCCTAAAGAGAGAAATAGAAGAAAATCTTAGAAGATGGAAAAATATACCCTGTTCATGGATAAGCATAACTAACATCATCAAAATGACAATATTACCAAAAGTTCTCTATAGGTTTAATGCAATGCCAATTAAAATCCCAAGGTCATTTCTTGTAGAAATCGATAAAACAATTATGAAATTCATATGGAAAAATAAAAGACCCAGAATAGCAAAAACAGCTCTAAGCAGGAAGTGTGAATCAGGCAGTATACCGATACCAGACCTCAAACTATACTACAGATCAATAGTAACAAAAATAGCATGGTACTGGTGCCAAAACAGGTGGGTGGACCAGTGGTACAGAATAGAAGACACAGAAACCAATCCACAAAACTACAACTATCTTATATTTGATAAAGGGGCTAAAAGCATGCAGTGGAGGAAGGATAGCATCTTCAACAAATGGTGCTGGGAAAACTGGAATTCCATATGTAACAAAATGAAACTGAATCCCCTCCTCTCGCCATGCACAAGAGTTAACTCAAAATAGATCTAGGAGGTTGATATCAAATCAGAGACACTGCATCTGGTAGAAGAAAACTTTTGCCACAATCTACATACTGTGGGGTCGGGCTCCAAATTTCTCAATAGGACACCCATAGCACAAGAGTTAATCACTAGAATCAACAAATGGGACTTACGCAAACTAAATAGATTTTTCTCAGCAAAAGAAACAATAAGAGAGGTAAATAGGGAGCCTACATCCTTGGAACAAATCTTTACTCCTCACACTTCAGATTGAGCCCTAATATCAAGAGTATACAAAGAACTCAAAAAAATTAAACAATAAGAAAATGAATAACCCAATCAACAAATGGGCCAATGACCTGAATAGACACTTCTCAGAGGAGGACACACAATCAATCAATAAGTACATGAACAAATGCTCACCATCTCTAGCAGTCAGAGAAAAGCAAAACAAACCCACCCTAAGATACCATTTCACTGCAGTAAGATTGGCAGCCATTATGAAGTCAAACGACAACATGTGCTGTCGAGGATGTGGGGAAAAGGGCACACAAGTACATTGCTGGTGGGACTGCAAATTAGTGCAGCCAATTTGGAAAGCAGTATGGAGATTTCTTGGAATGCTGGGAATGGAACCACCATTTGACCTATTCCCCTTCTCGGTCTATTCCCTAAACACCTAAAAAGGGCATGCTACAGAGATACTGATAAATCGATGTTCATAGCAGCACAATTCACAATGGCAAGACTGTGGAACCAACCTAGATTCCCTTCAATAGATGAATGGATTAAAAATGTGGCATTTATATAGAATGGCTTTTGACTCACAAGGTGCAGCCAGCAGACCCTTATATGTAAAGGCAAATTGTTATATGGTTTGGTTTCAGGTAAATGTTCAGAATCAGGTTGCTATGGACACGGGGGCAAACTATGAGAGATAGAAGATTGGATGGTGCATTCTCCTGCAGACCCTGACCATAAACACGTGACAGAACTCTCTCCAGCACTGTGTCCCAGTTGAACTCCTTGTATTTCGTGATGCAAATACCAAACTCCCAGTGCAGCAGCAAGAAACCCACGAAAAGTGGAGGATGACCAAATGGCTTGACAGTTCAAACGGGGAGACACTTAGGTTCCAGTGTCCACAGTTTACTTAGGAAGAGAGAATTCAGCACTGTGGTCTCATGTTCATTGGAAAATAAGAAACCATGTCCTCCAGGTCACATAGATGCAGACCCATCTTTGAAGGTCTCACTACAAAGGAAGCTAAAGCTCCTTACAACAAAATATATTTCAAGTGCCCAACCTCAGAGAGACTTTCTCAAGAAGTCTTTAGGCCAGCAGAGCTCCATGTGTGTGGACTGTTTAACCTTTCCCTTACTTTCGGAAACTCCTTTAACTCCTCCAATTTTGTGAACTACTGAGCATATTTTATTCCACATATGAATTCACAGATTTTCTAACTCTTCTCCTCTAATTGTGTTTTACTAGGGTTGAAGGTAATGACAAGGCATTGTTCTTGATGAGAGTTGGAAGATTTTTGCGTAGCATATGTTTGCGTACACATTGGATTCATTTTCCTATTTTCCATTCAAAATACTGAATCCCTGACACTAACCCATACCCTACTAGACTTTGATGATTAATCCTAATATGGTGAAGAAAAATAACCCAAAGAGTATAGAAATACAAGCAGTTCAGAGGAGGCATGGTGTATACTAGGTCATGCCTTTTGCATGATAAAGGGTAGGTATTATAAAAATAGTCAATTTTTAATTGAAATAGTTCTACATGTATTTTTAAAGGTAACAAATATGTGACTTCTTCTCTCCTTTTCTCTGTAGCCTATTCAGCACATGTATTTTTATACGCACATATAGAATCCTACCTGGTATCACACATAATTTCTTTTGAGGATACTGACTTGGAAGATAAAAATTGTGAGAAGAGATCATTCCTCCTAAACGCTGTTGGAACTGAAAATTCAACCTATGTCAGCTTCCTAGTAGAACAACATTATACATGAATCCATGTTAAGCAAAATGAATATTTTTCGATATGTGGATTATATATATTTCATGATGAAATGCGATTGGCATATATATTGCTACTTTTTAATGTCTGTGCGTGTGTGTGTGTGTGTGTGTGTGTGTGTGTGACTCTCCAAGTTTTTTAAAATATGAATTATATGTGTATTATATACACTCCCTAAATTCATTCATGTTCATGTATGTGGATTTCTAATCAACTTTTCAGAAGATTATTCTCAGAAATATTCCTCCACCTGGAATACATATTTGTTTCCCATTACTGAAATCTGACTTCAGTTAATGGTTCATACAAATCCTAACATTTCTACATTAACTGACCCAGTTTAACATCAATGCAAGTAGATTACTATGGGACAAGATGTCTATTTTGAACTTCATTTCTATTCAACACTGCTACATTACTATTTCTTCACGTTTAGCCCATCATAGCATATATATTTCATCCACAAGTTCACAAATTTAGAGGCATTTGGTTCACTTTAAATCCCTTCCTGCTTTAGAACACATGTATTCATCCAGGTTTCTTGACTGGAATTTTTTGAGACTTCTTTCCAAACACATTATTTTCGATTTCCATAATCCTTTTGAAGAAAATCTCACACACCCTTCATGATAAACCATAACCTAATATTACCATTAGATGTATAACTGGTTGGAATGAATGATTGTATATCAATATTAGATTTCCTGTATATTTTCAGATATCAATTAAATGAATTATTTAAAGTGGAACCAGTTATATTATTTATTCACAGTATGGTCTACTCATGCATTATCTCTATATTCACAGACACAGCGTACACCTCTTTGTACCCCCAATACTAATTTATACGTCTTCTCAATATTACTCCCGGAAATGGTTGAAGAAATACTCATGTCACCTGATCTACATATACATTTTATCACAGTAATATTCTGGACAAAACTGCAAAGGTCACACTTATGATTTTACAAAGCCTAAATGGAACGTGAACACGGATTACTAAAAACATCCATGTCCAGGTTGCCTAATGCTCTCAAATGTCATTCTTTGGTGACTACATATTTGTTTCTTCCTAAGATTATATATTCAAACTCAATCCTGTTGAAAATGTCTAATCCTAACACTCACATTGTACTTTGCCTAATTTCCTATTGTCTTCCTTGATATTTGCTTTCCTACATTTTTTCCCTAGTTCATCTTTGTGACTGACTCTTCACATGTGCTGACATTGGCATTCACTCTCTAATCAAAACCCTGTTGCTAAAGATTTTTTTTTTTCCAAATTCTATACTCACACTTCTTCCGAAAACTACTGATTATCTTCCTAATCTTACCGACTATCCCTTTTGGAGTTGATGTTCCCTTCTAAATTCAATCATCCAAGGTACAAAGTCTTATGCCATTGTATATTGATTTATCCAAGAAAACTCTGCTGAAGGTAATTCAATGCTAAGTATCCCAATCAAGGGCCCAATTCCCTTCTTGGCTTCAAATCTTACCTAGATTTCTGTTTTCATACATATATTTCACCTCTATGTTCTTATAAATATAGCAGATTCCCAATATCATTATTCATCCCTCAGAATAATTCCTAACCCAAATTGAACAAGTTATTAATGCTAACCATACACTGTTCCCTCAATCTAACTTTACAAAAGAGAGGGACAGAGTTGGTCTTACAATACAGGAATATAGGGGATCTTCCACCTGCTGAGAACCTCAAAGGTCCATGCAGATATGACCCCTGGAGAAGATGTAGGCAGATATGAAGGACCAAACAAGGCCTGTGTGGCGAGCTGTTCCTGGGTGCCTATGGTTGATATACCATTCTAACTTGTAAAAGTGTCACATGAAGTAGGGGTAGCCACCAGCACTTGTCCCCGTTGAACTTCTTGTATTTCGTTAAGCAAATACCAAACTCCCAGTGCAGCAGCAAGAAACACCACGAAAATGGAGGATGAACAAATGGCTTCACAGTCCACATGGGGAGACACTTTGCCCCCATTGGCCACAGATTACCTACAAACAGGGAATTCAGTACTGCTGCCATATGTTCATTATTAAATAAGATACCATGTCCTCCAGGTCACATAGATGCACACCCAGCTTTGATGGTCTCACTACAAAGAAGCTACAGCTCCGGACAACAATATAAATTTAAGTGCCCAACCTCAAAGCCAGTTTCTCAAGAAGTCTTTAGGCCAGCAGAGCTCCATGTTTGGGTTGTCTTTACAATGTCCCTTACTTTGTGAAACTCCTCCACCACATCCAAGGTTGTGAACTCCTGAGAATTTCCCATTCCAGATTGGATTTATTTTCCAATTTTCACTTCTACAGTAACTGACATAGTTTTACATCAATGCAAGTAGATTCCTATGGAATATGATGTGTATTTTGAAGTTCATTTTTATTCAACACTGTTACATTACTATTTCTTCAGTTTATGCACATAATAGGATATATATTTATTCCACAAGTTAGGAAGTTTATAGGCATTTGTTTCACTTTCAATCACTTTCTGCTTCAGAACACATGTATTCCTCCATGTTTCTTGACTGGTCTTCTCATGAGACTTCTTTCCAAACACATTATTTTCTATTTCCGTAATCACTTTTGAAACAAACTCACACACCCTTCATTATAAACCATAACTCTAAGATTACCATTAGATGTATAACTCTTTGGAATGAATGATTGTATATCAATATAAGATTTCCTATATATTTTCAGATATCAATTCAATCCATTATTTAAGTGGAACCAGTTATATTTTTTCCCAGTATGATCTATTTATGCATTATCTCTATATTCATAGACACAGCGTACACCTCTTTGTACCCCCAATACTAATTTATTCGTCTTCACAATATTGCTCCCGGAAATGGTGGAAGAAATACTCATTTCACCTGATCTACATATACATTTTATTACAGTAATATTCTGGACACCAAATGCAAAGGTCACACTTATTATTGTACCAAAGCCTAAATGGAAAGTGAGCATGGATTACTAAAAACATCCATGTCCACATTGCCTAATTCTCTCAAATGTCAATCCTATTCCTGACTACATATGTGTTTCTTCCTAAGATTATATATTCAACCTGAACCCTTTGAAAATGTCTAATCCTATCACTTTATAGTTTGCCTGATTTTGTAATGTCTCTATTGATATCTGCTTTCCTACATATTTCCCAAGTTCATCATTGTGATTGACTCTTCACATGTGCTGACAAACATATTCACTCTCTAACCAAAACCCTATTGCTAAAGAACTTTTGTTCCAAATACTATACTCACTCTTCTTCCTATACCTACCGACTATCTTCCTAATCCTACCGACTATCCCTGTTTGACTGGATGTTCTCTTGTACATTCAATCATCCAAGGTAGAAGATCCTATGCCATTGATTATAGATTTATTTTAGACATCTGTGCAGAAAGTAATTCAATGCTAATTATCCCAGTCAAGGTCCTAATGCCATTCTGGGCTTCGAATCTTACCTAGATTTCTGTTTTTATAATTATATTTCACCTCTATATTCTTTTAAATATTTTAGGTTCCAAATACCATCATTCATCCAGCAGAATGATTTCTAACCCAAATCAAACATGTTGTTAACCTTAACCATTCACTGTTCCATCAATCTAACTTTACGGAAGAGCAGGGATAGAGTTGGTCTTAAAACACAGGAATGTATGAGATATTTCACCTGATGAAAACCTCAAAGGTACATGCATAAATGATCCCTGAAGAACATGAAGGCAGCTATAAAAGACCTGAGAGAGCAAGAGTCATCTTCAATGGCAAACAACCTGGTCAGGATGAAGGGTTCTGTCTGAATCAGCCTCTCTCTTCTTAATGTAGAGAAAATGGACCAAACCCAGCCTGTGTGGGTAGCTGTTCCAGGGCGCCTATTATTGATATACCATTCTAACTTGTGAAAGTGTAACAGGAAGTAGGGGCAGCCTCCTTCTCATGTGACACTTGGAAGCCACTGGTAGGACAAAGTGATTGCCAAGGCAGTAACCTCATTGAGTTCCTGAAGGAAGTGACCTCACCTCACTTCCTTGGTGATTAAAATCTCTGAACTTGGGATTCATGAAGCCAGTCACCCATAGCCAGTCTCAGTCCCAGTCCCAGTGGTCACACTTGTTTGGATTTACCAAAGACAGAGTCAGTCTTTCTTGGTAACTACTGATGTGAGGATGGCCTAATGCCAGGAAAGCTCTGAAGAGGAGCCGTTTCTGAGAAAGCAGGTAGTGGCTCACCTCTGGCTCCTGACACCTTCACAGAGTTAGCCAAGGAGACCAGATCTGACACAGATCAGGCCATTTCAGGGGAATATAGTATGGTCCACCAGTCAGAGGACACTCTGGATATTCACAGACCTACTTGAGTTAAGGAGGTGCCTTTGTGGGTGTGGGTGTGAGTTTGTGGTTTTGTCTAATGTTTTGAGAATAGGTAGGAAAGGCGGTTTGTTTGGATTGGAGTGGACTGTTTCTAGTAAGTCGTTTGACAAGGCGAGTGCTTCTATGTCTGTGTTTCCCACTCTGTCCGTGGTTGTAGACATTAGAAAAGACAATTCATCAAGGATGTGTCCTGTCTAGTAGAATGCTTCCCAGCATTCTTCCTGCCTGATTTAGGAATGGACTGTGGCTTGCCTTATGCATGGGAAACACCTACTAACTTTCTAAGTTCCTGTTTTCTTCCTGAATTCCAGCAAATCTCAAGAATAGGCCCATGGTTTTGAGACCAAGATATGTACCACCTCCAAGCTCTGTGACATGGCCATGTACTTGATAGCTGTAGGGAATGGGAACATCTTAGAAAACTCAAATAAATGTGTGACCAGTAAACTCTCAGTGGAGAGACCCTGCTTTGGTTTATTTGCATACTTATGGTTATGTTGCCCTGAATGTCAAGAAGGTCTTTGCCTCAGGCCACCCCTTTGTGAAGCCTGAAGAAAACTGTTTTCAAATGGAAATAAATGGGCATAACATGTTGCTCTTTGCTTAATTGCTTTGGAAAGGGATGTGTCCGAATCAGCCTCTTGGGCCTCTGTGAGGTTGTGGCTTAGATTCTCAGCACATGATAGATCTAAAGATAGATTCCATGTGTGCAATCAAAACCAAAATGGCAAAAAAATTAGTCATTGTGGATGAGTCTCTTGCATTCCTCTGTTAGGTTCTTTACCTCCATCAAGTGTGAATAGGAATCCTTTAGGTCAAATGAGTTCTTTAAAGCCCTGCAGAGGTGCTTGTGTTTTCTAAAGACCCCAAATCACATAAAGAATCTATACCTGAGAGTCAGTAGGCCTGAAATTGGAGAAGGAGAGCAGTATTAATGGCAGGCCTATTTGATCACTCCTGGTTCACAGGAAGGGTGTCCATGTCACCCTGACTTTAGGCAAATGAGGGGCAAGCAACATTATTTTGGACACTCTCTTGGGATGCATTCCGCATGGTAACCTCCAGCCAGAGGTTATGATGAATGTCTATATTTAAGAAGATGAGGGCCATGTGGGTGTATTTTGGTTTTAATTGTGGTCATTCTTGTGGCAGTTGGAAGAGATGACTGGATCCACCTGGGCTTGAACTCTGGTGTCATTCCCCTTAGAGACTGAGTTCTGGAACACACATCAAGGAAGAATTGCCATAAATTGTGTGGGGATTTTAAGAGGCCACGCATGAGAGTAGCCCTTGGAAACTGAGATCTATGCCCACGGTGGCTTTCCACAGAGCACTGGGAATCTCAGACAGGATATCACATGATTTAATTCTGAAAGACTTGGCAGCCATATTTGATAGTCAAAACACACATGGACCTCAATTGTAGACCTCAAAGGGCGTGGCTTCATGTGACCGTTTGGCCATGCTCTGGGAAGCCTTGCCTGTGAGAGTTCTCCAGAGCTTTCATTGAAATGATCTTCCTCAACATTGAATAATTCCTGAATGAATTGAAATAAACAGTGCCTCCAACTTTATCCTTGAAAATTGGCTAGATAAATACCATGAAATTTTTAAAATTCCAATGACCAGGTGGCACTGAAGAACCTTTGGATGTCCTGTTGCTGATCATGAGTGTACCAGACAGTGCCTTGATTAACTGGTTTTCATGAATATGGTGTAGAACGGAGATGCCAGTAATTTGGAGCCTGCAGAATAGTGGGCCTAGAGCAGAGGTGATTAAGTGTGTGATAAAACATCTGTGGTGGGGTCATGTGGATCTGCCATTGTCTTCCAAATGGCTTGTGACTGACATGGTGCAGCCAGCAGAACATTGTATGTAAACGCATCATGTTATATGGAGAGGTTTAAGGGCAATGTTCAGAATCAGGTTGCTATGGTCACGGAGGCAACCTCTGTGGTATATAAGCCCTGTTGGTGCATTCTCCTGCAGACCCTGACCACCACATGTGACAGAACTCCCTCCAGCACTGTCGTCAAGTTTAACTCCTTGTATTTCATGAAACAAATACAAAACTCTGAGTGCAGCTGGAGACATTATAAAAAGTGGAGGATGATGAAATGGCTTCACAGTCCACATGGGGAGACACATAGACCCCTGTGGCCATAGTTTACCTACAAAGAGAGAATTCAGCACTGCTGCTTCATGTTCATTGGAAAATTATAAACCATGTGCTCAAGGTCACAGAGATGCATAAACAGCTTTGATGGTCTTACTAGAAAAAAAGCTAAAGCTCCTGAAAACAACATATATTTAAACTGTCCATCTTAGAGGCAGTTTCTGCAGAGTCTTTAGGCTGGCAAATCTTCATGTTTGTGGAGTATTTACATAGTCCCTTACTTTTGGAAACTCCTCTACCATCTCCAAGGTTGTGAAATCCGGAGCAGTTTTCATTTCAGGTATGAATTCAAAGATTTTCTAACTCTTTTCCTCTAATTGTGTCTTACTTGGGGTGAAAATAATGTAAAGTTATTGTTCTAAATGAGAGTGGGAAAATTTTTGTGTAACACTAATTTGCATACACATTGATCCATTTTCCAATTTTCCATTTGAAATACTGAATCCCTGACAGTAACTCATACCCTACTATACTCTGACTACTAATCCTAATATGATGGAGAATAATACCCAAACAGAATGAAAATACAAGCAGTTCAGTGGAGACATGGTGTACAGTTGGACTTCCCTTTTGCATGATTAAGGGTAGGTGTTATAAATCTACTCAATTTTTAATTGAAATAGTCCTCCATGTGTTTTTAAAGTTCACAAATATGTTAATATGTCTCCCTTTCTCTGTAGCCTACTCAGCACATGTATTTTTATATGCACATAGAGAATCCTACCTGGTATCACACGTACATTTTCATGAGTTGGCTGAATTGGCAGATACAAATTGTGAGAAGAGATCAGTCCTCCTAAACCCTGTGGGAACTGAAAATTCAAACTATGTGTGAGCTTCCCAGTAGAACAATATTATACATAAATCCATGTTCAGTATAATAAATATTTTTGCATCTGTGGATGATGTATATTACATGATGAATTATGATTAGCATATATTTATTGATACTTTTTAATGTATATTTGTGTTTATTTAAAATATATATATATATATATATATATATATATATATATATATATCTCCAGATTTCTCAAAATATGAAATATATGTGTCTTATACACACTCTGTAAATTCATTCATGTTCATGTATATGGATTTATAATCAACTTTTCAGAAGATAATTCTCAGAAATATTCATCCACCTGAAATACATATTTGTTTCCCAGTACTGAAAACTAACTTCAATCAATGGTGTTTACAAATCCTAATATTTCTACAGTAACTGACCCAGTTTAACATCAATGCCAGTAGATTCCAATGGGACATGATGTCTATATTGACCTTCATTTTAATCCAACACTGGTACATTACTATTTCTTCAGTTTTTGCACATAATAGGATATGTATTTCATCCACAAGTTCACAAATATATAGGAATTTGTTTCACTTTCAAACACTTCTTGCTTCAGAACACATGTATTCCTCCATGTTACTTGACTCGTCTTTTCATGAGACTTCTTTCCAAATACATTATTTTCAATTTCCATAGTCAATTTCGAAGCTAAACTCACACACTCTTCATGATGAACCATAACATTAATATTAACATTAGATGTATAACTGGTTGGAATGAAAAATTGTATATCAATATAAGATTTCCTGTATATGTTCACGATTCAATTCAATCCATTATTTAAAGTTGGAACCAGTTATGTTTTTTATTCACAGTATTGTCTATTAATGCATTATCTCTATATTCATAGATACAGTGTACTCCTCTTTTTCCCTTCAATACTAATTTATACGTCTTCAAAATATCGCTCCCAGAAATGGTGGAAGAAATACTCATGTCACCTTATCTATATATAGATTTCATCACAGGAATATTCTGGACACAAAAAGCGAAGGTCACACTCATGATTGTATCAAAGCCTAAATGCCAAGGGAGCGTGGATTACTAAAAAGAACCATGTCCAGGTTGCCTAATGCTCTCAAATGTAAATCCAATTGGTGACTACATATTTGTTTCTTCCTAAGATTACATATTCAACCTCAAACATGTTGAAAATGTCTAATCCTATCACTCACTTCATACTTTGCCTGATTTCGTAATATCTTTATTGATACCTGCTTTCATACATATTTCCCCCAGTTCATCATTGTGACTGATACTTCACATATGCTGACATTTACATTCACTCTCTACCCGAAACCCTATTGCTAAAGAACTTTTGGTCCAAATCCTATACTCACTCTTCTTTCTAAACCTACTGACTATCTTCCTAATGCTACTGACTACAGTTTTTTGACTCGATGTTCTCTTCGACAATCAATTATCCAAGGTATAAGGTCCTATGCCATTGTATATCAATTTATCTGAGACACATGTGCAGAACATAATTCAAACCTAAGTATCCCACTCAAGGGCCCAGTTCCCTTCTGGCTTCCAATCTTACCTAGATTTCTGTTTTTATACTTATATTTTACCTATATATTTTTGTAAATATCACAGGCTCCCAATACCATTATTCATCCGGCAGAAAGATTCCTAACGCAAATCAAACATGTTATTAACCCTAAACATACACTTTTCCCTCAATCTAACTTTACAGAAGAGGAGGGACAGAGTTGGTCTTACAATACAGGAATGTAGGGGATCTTCCACCTGCTTAGAACATCAAAGGTATATGCAGAAATGATCCCCTGAGATGATGAAGGAAGCTATGAAGGACCTGAGAGAGCAAAAGACATCTTCCATGGCAAACTATCTGGTCAGGATGAAGGGATGTGTCTCAATCAGCCTCTACCTTCTTAATGTAGAGAAGATGGACCAAACCAGGCCTGTGTGGAGAGCTGTTCCCAGGTACCTATGGTTGGTATACCATTCTAACTGTGAAAGTGTGACAGGAAGTAGGGACAGCCTCCATCTCATGGGACTTTTAGAAGTAACTTTTAGGACAAAGTGGTTGCAAAGTCAGTGACCTCATTCAGTTCCTGAAGGAAATGACCTCACCTCACTGCCTTGGTGATGGAACTCTCTGGACGTTTGATCCTGGAAGACAGGCACCAAGAGCCAGTCACAGTCCCAGTCCCAGTGGTCTCACTTGTTTTGATTTATCAAGAACAGAGTCAGTCTTTCTTAGTACCTACTGATGTGACGATGGCCAAATGACAGGAAAGCTCTGAAGAGGAGCTTTTCCTGGGAAATCAGGTAGTGGCTCACCCATGGCTCCTAACAACTTCAAAGTGTTGGCCAAGGAGACTAGATCTGATACAGGACAGGCCATTTTGGGGGAACATACAATGGCCCACCATTCCGAGGACACTCTGGATAGTCACAGACTTACTTGAGCAAAGGAGGTGCCTTTGAGTGTGTGTGTGTGTGGGTTTGTGGTTTTGTCTCATGTTCTGAGAATAGGAAGGAAAGGCTCTTTGTTTGGATTGGTGTGGATTGTTTCCAGTAAGTCGTTTGACAAGGCGAGTGCTTCTATGTCTGTGCATCCCACTCTGTCCGTGGTTGTAGACATTAGAAAAGAGAATGCATCAATGGATGTGTCCTGTCTAGTAGAAAGCTTCCAAACATTCATCCTGCCCAATTTACAAATGGACTGCAGCTTGTCTTATTGAAGGGCAACATCTGCTCTCTTACTAAGTTTCTGTTTTCTTCCTGAATTCTGGAAACTCTCCAGAATAGCCTCATGGTTTTGTGTCCAAGATATGTACCACCTCCAAGCTCTGTGATATGGTGATGTACTGGATAGCTGAAGGGAATGGCGAGCATCTAAGAAAACTCAGATATCAGTGGGACCAGGAAAGTCTCAGTGGAGAAACCCTTCTTTCGGGCTTTTGCTTACATATTGTTCTGCTGCCCTGAATTTCAGGAAGGTTTTTACCTCAGGACACTCATTTGTGAAGCCTGAAGAAAACAGTTTTCAAATGGAAATGAATGGGCATCACCTGTGGCTCTTTGGAAATGGATGTTTCTGAAACAGCCTCTTGGCCCTGTGTGAGGCTGTGGTTAGATACTCAGCACCTTATACATCCCACGTGTTCATCCAAAACCAAAATGGCCAAAAGAGCAGTCCTTGTGGATGAAGTCTCTCCCTACCTCTGTAAGGTTCCTGACCTCTATCAAGTGAGAATAGGGTGCCTTTGGGTCAAATGAGTTCTTCAAAGCCCTTCAGAGGCTAGCCCATAGGTGATTCCAATGATTCCAATTCACATGAAGATTCTAAACCCCACAGTCAGTAGTCCTCAAATTGGAGAAGCAGAGCAGTATTAACGGCAGGCCTATTTGATCAGTCATGGTTCACAGAAAGGTGTTCAGGCCACCCCAACTTTAAGCAAATGAGGGGCAAGGGAGCTTATTTTGGACACTGTCTTGGGCTGTGACCCTCATGGAAACCTCCATGCAGAGGTTAAAATGAGTGTCTATATGGAAGAAGATGATGGCCATGTGGAAGTGTTCTGGTTTTAATTGTGGTTATTAGTGTGGTTGTTGAAAAATATGACTGGCTCCACCTGGTCTTGAACTCTGGTGTAATTCCCCTTAGAGACTGAGTTCTGGAACTGATCTCAAAGAAGTATTGCCATGAGTTTTGTTGGGATTTTAGAAGGCCATGCATGAGAGTCACCCTTGGAATCTGAGATCTGTGCCCAGGAAGGCTTTCCACAGAGCACAGGGAATCTCAGCCAGGTTATCACATAATTTTTTTCTGAAAGAATTAGCAGCCATAGTTGAGAGGCAAAACAGGCAAGGATTTTACATTGTAGACCTCAATGGACCTGGCTTCATGTGACCATTTGGCAACACTTTGGGAAGCCTTGCCTGTGAGAGTTATCCAGAGCGTTCATTGAAATGGGCTTCCTCACCATTTAATGGTTACTGAATTAAATGAAACCCTCAGTGCCTACAACTTCATCCTTGAAAAATGGGCTCGATAAATACCATGAAATTTTTGAAATTCCCATGACGAGGTGGCACTGGAAAACCATTGGAGATCCTGTTGCTGATCATGAGTGTACCAGAAAGTGCCTTGATTGACTGGGTTTCACAAAAAAAATTGTGTAGAACAGAGATGCCAGTAAGTTGGAACCTGCTGAGTAGTGGGCCTAAAGCAAAGGTGGGTAGGTGTGAGATAAAACATCTCTGGTGGTTTCATGTGGATCGGCCGTTCTCTTTCAAATGGCTTGTGACTGACATGATGCAGCCAGCAGACCCTTATATGAAAAGGCATCTTGTTATATGGATAGGTTTCTGGGCAATGTTCAGAATCAGGTTGATATGCTCAAGGGGGCAAGCTATGTTGGACATAAGCCTGGTTGGTGCATTCTCCTGCAGACTCTGTCCCACCACACGTGACAGAACTCCCTCCAGCACTGTGTCCCAGTTGAACTCCTTGTATTTCATGAAGCAAATACCAAACTCCCAGTGCAGCAGCAAGAATCACCACGAAAAGTAGAGTATGACCAAATGGCTTCACAGTCCACACGAAGAGACACTTATCCCCCAGTTGCCACAGTTTACCTACAAAGTGAGAATTCAGCACTGCTGCCTCATTTTCATTGGAAAATAAGATACCATGTCCTCCAGGTCACATAGATGTTGACCCAGTTTTGATGCTCTCACTACATAGGATGCTAAAGCTACCGACAACAACATACATTTCAAGTGTCCCAACTCAGAGGCAGTATCTCAAGAAGTCTTTAGGCCTGCAGAGCTCAATGTTTGTGGAGTGTTTACCTTGTCTTTTATTTTTTGAAAGTCATCTATCACCTCCAAGGTTGTGAACTCCTGAGCATATTCCATTCCGGGTATGTATTCACAGATTTTCTAACTCTTATCCTCTAATTGTGTATTTCTTCCAGCGAGGGTAATATCAAGGGATTGTTCTTAATGTGAGTGGGAAGATATTTGTGTAGCACATATTTGCAAACACATTGGGTTTACTTTCCTATTTTCCATTCGAAATACTGAATCTCTGACACTAACCCATACCCTACTAGACTCTGACTACTAATCCTTATATGATGGAGAATAGTAACGCAAACAGAATACAAATACCAGCAATTCAGAGAAGGCATGATATGTAGTTGGACATCCCTTTTGGATTATATTGTGTAGTAGTTAAAATATATATTTAATGTTTATTGACATAGTTCCCCATGTTTTTAAAATTAACAAAAATGTGAATTCCTCTCTCCCTTTTCTGTAGCCTATTAAGCACATGTATTTTTATATGCACAAATAGAATCCTACCTGGTATCACATGTACATTCTTCTGAGGTGGCTGACATGGCAGATAAAAATTGTGAGAAGAGATCACTCCTCCTAACCTCTGTTGGAACCGAAAATTTAACCTATGAGTGAGCTTCCTAGTTGACCAACATTATGCATAAATCCATTTTCAGTAAAATGTATATTTTTGGATAAGTGGATGTTATATATTTAATGATGAATTTCGATTGGCATATATATTGCTACTTTTTAATGTCTCTGTGTGTGTGTGTTTGTGTGTGTGTGTGTGTGTGTGTATATATATATATATATATATATATATATATATATATATATACTCTCCAGATTTTTCAAAATATGAAATATATGTGTCTTATTATACACTTCCTAAAATCATTTATATTCATGTATGAGGATTTATAATGAACTTTTCTCAAGATTATTCTCAGAAATATTCATCCACCTGAAATACATATTTGTTTCCTAATACTGAAAACTAACTTCAGTGAAAACTAACTTCAGTGAATGGTGTATACAAATCATAATATTTTGACATTGCAAGAGGGCCGTGAATAGAGAGCATCATACCCATTGTACCGCGCCACTGCGCAGGTGACTAACGACTAAGAACGACAAAAAACTATCTTGTTAGGAACTTACAGCAAAATGGGGGTGCACTGAAACCTAGAAGAAGGATTTCTAGCACTGAGGTCCGGTAAATGAGTCCCAAACATGAGCCAACTCTGTGACCGGAGATCCTGTCTGACTGATCTGCGCGACCCGTCCAGTGGCTACAGACAGCAGGGCACCACCGAGATGCGATCAATAATCACGGAGAAACGTTGATGCAGATTCTGTGGAATTCTGCCAGTAGAGTCCCCACTGTGCCCTGGGCTGAGTTCAGGGTTTCAGATGGGGAAGAAAGTGGTACAGTTCTAACCCCCACAATAGAAACTCCACGAAGGAAACCAACGGCCACCATCTTGGTGAGCTGAAGTAACGACAGCCACTCCCCTACAGATTGCAACAATAAAACAGGTGCTGTTACTCAGCTCATTTCCCATACTTCGGGGAATTTGCATCAAATCTCTCCTAGGCTTTCTGGGGGAGGGATTATCAGAGTGAGCCTGCATAAAGACAGGGGAAAACTAGAGGCACCTGACTTTCAACTCCCCCTCCCATCAGTGGTGAAAAAAACCTGTCTAGCCAGCGCTGAGAGAGGGGCAAGCGGAAAAAAAAATCAAAACAATAGAGTGCCGGGATTCCCAATAGCCAACTGTGCAATCAGAGATCCGGGCTGATTGAATCATGCAGCCAGGCCTGCTGTTTCAGATGGCGGGGCACCACCGAGAAGTGACCTGAAGCAGGGAGAAATCTTGCTGCGGTTTCTGTGGAATCCTGCCGGCTGAGCTCCCACTGATCCCCGGGCTGAGTTTGGGAATTCAGACAGGGAAGAAAGTGGTATAGTTCTCTCCCCCACAAAAGAAACTCCACCAAGGAAACCAGCGGCCACCATCTTTGAGATCTGAAGTAACCACCGCCCCTCTCCAATAGATTGCAACAATAAAACAGATGTGTGTTGCTCAGCTCATCTCTCATACAGCGGGGAATTCGCATAAAATGTCTCCTAGGCTTTCCGGGGGAGGGTTAATCAGAGCAAGCCTGCATAAAGACGCAAGAAAAACTAGAGACACCTGACTTTCGACTCCCCCTACCATCAGTGGCGATAACGAAACGTGTATAGCCAGTGCTGGGGGAGGGGCAAGCGGAAAAAATCAAAACAATAGAGTGTCTGGGTTCCCAAAAGACACCCTCCACACCCAACAAACGGCAGGCACAGAGTACAGTTTGAACTGCCGAGAGGCATCACTCAGGGGAAATCTGGTCTAGAAAAAGAAACCAGGACAAGCAGGAGAAACCAAAGGACTAGAAGGCAGGCCCTTGTGACTGGGCGGCTGGAGACCGCAGGCCTGCACGTGACATTCCACCCACTGCCTGAGTGACTGGGGGGCTGAGGAATGCCCGCCCGCCGGCAACCGAGCGTGAGACTGCGTGGCTAGAGATTGCCAACCCAACGGCGACAGCCCACCTGCTGCCCGTGTGACTGGGCGGCTGGAGACCGCCTGCCCGCTGGCGACCAACCGCGCAATTGGACGGCTGGAGACCACCCGCCTGCCAGTGACCCAGAGCTGAAACAAACCAGAGACAGTCAAGTCCCACCCCCCAATTCGGACACCTCGGCAAGGAGCCTGGGGCCCTCCAAAGCAGAGAGGTGACATCACTGGAGCTCGGCCTTCGGAATTACTTCCAAGCGGAATCCACTTTAGCAGGCATAGTTTACCAACACAAAGGAGAGACAACAGAGATATACAACACCAAAACAAATCTAAAGAATAAAGCAGAAACACAGCAATCAAATAGAGCTGGAAAGTAACGTGAACATCATGAAAAAACAAGGGCAAAAAAGGAGTACAAACAATGCAGGACAACTTAATTCTACAGGAGGACCTTGAAGCATCAGAAACAGGGATAGGGAAAGAACTCAAGGCATACCGAACTCAGATGGAAAGGAATATTAGAGAAGACATGAGGCAGCAAGTCCAAGCAATAAAAGTATATTTTGAAAATGAATTAAACAAACAAATTCAAATGGCAAAGAATGAGCATTACCAGGAGATAGAGATCTTAAAAAAGATATTAAACAGTAATCCTAGAAATGCAGGAAAATATAAACCAAATTAAAAACTCAAACGAGAATATTACAAATAGACTAGATCAAGTAGAAGTCAGAACATCAGATAATGAAGACAAAGTTTATCAACTTGAAAAGAATTGAGTAAACAGAGAAAAGATGCTTAAATCCCACCAGGAATTTATTCAAAAGATATGGGATGTCATAAAAAAACAAAAAACAAATTTAAGAGTCATCAGGATAGAAGAAGGCATATTCAAACCAAAGGAATGGACAACATATTAAATGAAATAATTCTATAAAACTTCCCAGAGATGAATGATGGATTGGATTGCCAATTCCTGGAAGCCTACAGGACCCCAAACATTCAAAACCAAAATAGACCAACTCCAAGACATATAATTATGAAGATAGCCAACATACAGAACAAGGAGAGAATATTAAAAGCTACAAGAGAAAGGAGGCAGATTACATTCAGGGGTAAACCAATTAGGTTAACAACCGATTTTTCATCACATTCGTTGAAAGTGAGAAGATCCTGGAACAATGTAATTCAAATGCTGAAAAAAAAAAAAGAATTCCAACCAAGAATACCATATAAAGCAAAGTTAAGCTTCAGATTTGACAATGAAATTAAAGTCTTTCACAATAAACAAAAACTAAAACAATTCTCAGCCAGAAAACCAGCACTGCAAAGCATTTTGTGCAAAATACTACAAGAAGAAGAGTTAAAAAATAGTGCCCAAAACTAACAGTGGGAAGTATCTCAGTAAAGCGGGAGGAAAGTAACCAAAAAAGTAAAAACTATCCAAACTAAAATATAATAAATAAATAAACATGACTGGAAGTACAAATCATATTTCAATTGTAACCTTAAATGTTAATGGCCTAATTTCACCAATCAAGAGACATGTGCTAGTGACCTGGATCAAAAAAACAAATCCAACAATATTCTGCATTCAGAAGACTCATATGATAGGAAAAGACATACACAGGCTGAAGGTAAAAGGTTGGGAAAAATCATAACACTCACACGGCCCTCGGAAGCAAGAAGGATTTGCCATACTCATATGGAATAAAATCAACTTCAAACCTAAGTTAATCAAAAGGGATAAAGAATGACACTATATTCTGTTAAAAGGAATCATCCACCAACAAGAAAAAAACAATTATCAATTTGTATGCACCAAGCAATGGAGGTGCAACGTTCATAAAACAAACTCTCCTCAAGTTCAAGAGTCAAATAGACTACAACACAATAATTATGGGTGACTTCAACATACCACTCTCGGCATTAGAGAGATCCTCTAGACAAAAACTGAATAAAGAAACTATAGAACTCAACAGCACAATCAATAACCTAGACTTAACCGACATATATAGAATATATCAACCATCATCAAGTGGATACATGTTCTTCTCAGCAGCACATGGATACTACTCAGAGATACACCATATATTATGCCATAGGGCAATTCTTAGTAAATATAAAGGCATGGAGATTATACCGTGCACCATATATGATCATAATGGAATGAAACTGGAAATCAATGAGAAAAGAAAGAAGGAAAAATCCTACATCACATGGAAAATGAACAACATGCTACTGAATGATCAATGGGTTACAGAGACATAAAGAAGGAGATAAAAAAATTCTTAGAGACAAATGACAATACAGACACAACATACCGGAATCTATGGGACACAATGAAAGCAGTTTTAAGAGGGAAATTCATTTCTTGGAGTTCTTTCCTCAAAAAAAGAAAAATACAACAAATAAATGAACTTAAACTACACCTCAAAAACCTAGAAAAGGAAGAGTAAAACAACAGCAAATGTAGTAGAAGACAAGAAATAATTAAATTTAGAGCAGAAATCAATGAAATTGAAACAAAAAAAAGTTGAAAAAATTGATAAAACTAAAAGTTTGTTCTTTGAAAAAATAAATAAGATCGACAGGCCCTTAGCCATGCTAAGGAAAAGAAGAAGAAAGAGAATTCAAATTACTAACATATGGGATGAAAAAGGCAATATCACAACAGACACTACAGAAATACAGAAGATAATTAGAAAGTATTTTGAAACACTATATTCCAACAAAATAGAATATTGTGAAGATATTGATAAATTTCTTAAGTCATACGATCTGCCCAGATTGAGTCAGGAAGACACAAACAATTTAAACAGGCCAATAACAAAGGAAGAAATAGAAGAGGCAATCAAAAGACTACCAACCAAAAAAAAGGCCTGGACCGGATGGGTATACAGCGGATTTCTACAAAACCTTCAAAGAAGAATTAAAATCAATATTTTTTCAAGCTTTTTCAAGAAATAGAAAAAGAAGGAGCTCTTCCAAATTCATTCTATGAGGCCAACATCACCCTGATCCCGAAACCAGACAAAGACACTTCAAAGAAAGAATACTACAGACCAATATCTCTAATGAACTTGGATGCAAAAATTCTCAATAAAATCCTGACGAATCAAATACAAAAGCATATCAAAATAATTGTGCACCATCATCAAGAAGGATTCATCCCCGTGATGCAAGGATGGTTCAATATACGAAAATCAATAAATGCCATTCACCACATCAATAGAATTAAAGACAAGAACCATATGATCATATCGATAGATGCAGAAAAAGCACTTGACAAAGTTCTGCATCTCTTTATGTTCAAAACACTATAAATACTAGGATAACAGGAACTTACCTCAAAATTGTAAAAGCTATATATGCTAAACCTCAGGCTAGCATCATCCTAAATGGAGAAAAACTGAAGGCATTCCTTCTAAAATCTGGAACAAGACAGGGATGCCCTTTATCACCACTTCTATTCAATTTAGTTTTGAAATACTAGCCAGAGCAATTAAACAGACCAAAGAAATTAAAGGCATAAAAATAGGAAAAGAAGAATTTAAAGTATCACTATTTGCAGATGACATGATAATATATTTAACAGACACAAAAAGGTCTACAAAGAAATGGCTAGAGTTAATAAATGAATTCAGAAATGTGGCAGGATATATAATTAACACGCATAAATCAAAGGCATTCCTGTATAACAGCAACAAAACTTCTGAAATGGAAATGAGGAAAACCACTCTATTCACAATATCCTCAAATAAAATAAGATACTTGGGAATCAACCTAACAAAAGAGGTGAAAGATTTATATAATGAAAACTACAGAACTCTAAAGAGAGAGATAGAAGAAGATCTCAGAAGATGGAAACATGTGCCCTGTTCATGAATAGGCAGATCTAACAACATAAAAATGGCAATATTACACAAAGTTCTCTACAGGTTTAATGCAATGCCAATCAAAATCCCAACGGCATTTCTTGTAGAAATAGATAAATCAATCATGAATTTCATATGGAAAAACAAAAGACCCAGAATAGCAAAAGCAACTCTAAGCAGGAAGTGTGAATCTGGAGGTATAGCGATACCAGAGTTCAAACTGTACTACAAAGCAATAGTAACAAAAACAGCATGGTACTGGTACCGAAAAAAGCAGGTGGACCAGTGGTACAGAAGAGAGGACACAGAAACCAATCCACAAAATTACAACTTTCTTATATTTGATAAAGGGGCTAAAAGCATGCAATGGAGGAAGGGTAGCATCTTCAACAAATGGTGCTGGGAAAATTGGAAATCCATATGCAACAAAATGAAACTGAATTCCCTTCTCTCGCCATGCACAAAATTTAACTCAAAATGGATCAAGGATCTAGATATAAAATCAGAGACACTGCATTTCATAGAAGAAAAAGTTGGCTACGATCTACATACTGTGGGGTCGAGTTCCAAATTTCTTAATAGGACGCGCATAGCCCAAGAGTTATTAACAAGAATAAAAAAATGAGACTTACTTAAACTAAAAAGTTTTTTTTTCTCTGCCAGAGAAACAATAAGAGAGGTAAATAGAGAGCCTACATCCTGGGAACAAATTTTTACCCCTCACACTTCAGATAGAGCCCTAATATCCTGAATATACAAAGAATTCAAAAAAAAAAAACTATCAATAAGATAACAAATAACCTAATCAACAAATGGGGCAAGGACCTGAAATGACACTTCACCGAGGAGGACATACAATCAATCAACAAGTACATGAAAAAATGCTCACCACATCTAGCAGTCAGAGAAATGCAAATCAAACCCACCCTAAGATTCCATCTCACTCCAGTATGATTGGCAGCCATTATGAAGTCAAACAACAAGTGTTTACGAGGATGTGGGGAAAAGGGGACACTTGTACACTGCTGGTGGGACTGCAAATTGGTGAGGCCAACATGGAAAGCAGTATGGGAATTCCTGGGAAAGCTAGGAATGGATCCACCATTTGAACCAGCTATCGCACTTCTCGGACTATTCCCTGAGGATCCTAAAAGAGTGTACTAAAGGGATACTGCCACATCAATGATCATAGTGGCACAATTCACAATAGCTAGACTGTGGAAACAACCTAGATGCAATTCAATAGATGAATGGATTAAAAAAAATGTGGCATCTATACACGATGGATGCAGCACTAAAAAATTACAAAATCATAGAATTTGCAGGGAAATGGATGGCATTAAAGCAGATTATGCTAAGAGAAGCTAGCCAATCCTTAAAAAAAATGGCAAATGTGTTCTTTGATGAAAAGAGAGTAACTAAGAATAGAACAGTGAGGAAGAGCATGAGGAAAAGATTAATATTAAACAAAGATGAGTGGGAGAGAGAAAGGGAGAGAGAAGGGAAAGCATATGGAAATGGTAGTAGACCCTCATTGTTACATAAAATTACATATAAGACGTTGTGAGGGGAAAGGCGGGAACAAGAGAGAGAAGTGAAGAATAGCAGATGAGGAAGAGAGGGAAGATAAAATGGGAGGGGAGGGGGGATAGTAGGGGATAATAAAGGTAGCAGAGGACAACAGTCACTAATATGACATTATGTAAAAATGTGAATGTGTAACTGATGTGATTCTGCAATTCGTATTTGGGGAAAATTGGGAGTTCATAACCCATTTGAGTCAAATGTATGAAAGATGATATATCATGAGCTTTGTAATGTTTTGAAAAACCAATAAAAATAAATAAACAAAGGTTTAAAATTGAGTGGGAAGAAATCAGCAAAAAAAGAGTTGAGATGCATTCATTTTGATAAGCAGAAAGTTTGTTTTGTGTAGTTGTAAATATCACAAATTTATTTTACCAGAAAACTGGCTTTTAAAAATGAACATATATTGAGATTAAAGGATAACCCACCTACCTTCATGAAAAATTCATATCATTTCCTATATTTTTCATATTTCATTTTTTTCGTGAATATTTTCTCATGGACCAGGTCTACTCTTAGGCTACCTCTTCTGACAAGTTCGTACAATGTGTTGGATTGTTCTTTTCATCTTTTATTTGATAGTTTCTAGCTGATAATGTGTATTTTTCCTTATCTTTATTTGGAAATACATACCCAACTACATCTTTGCATTTTATGTTTTACTGGGGAAGAGACTCATCAAAAGCTCTTTATTATATGTATCAACAATCAAACATTTAGAGCATGCAATTATTGTTAATTTTGCATGAAAATATCTTTGTACCATTTTTCTTATAAAGATGTAGAATTATTAATACTGTCCCTACTGTAATAAGTAACTACTTACAAGAAGAATTAAACAATTGACTTTATATCAATCATGAATATGAAAATTAATAATATAAGTATTTGGCAATAAATATGCAATTGATAGAAATTAAAATCACGAGAAAGCCATTTAAAATGTCAGTGCATATGGTCCTTAAATAATAGGTTGTTCAAATGAAATTTCTCTAATTCATAAGAGTTAATATGCCATATTACAGCTTAATGTAATATAAAAACTTAAATGATAAGTATTGATAAATAAGAATGATACCTGTTTACTTAAATATGTTTATTTGATTTTCACTGTAAGATGTTAATTCTGGAAGACTTGACAATTAAGAAAGACTTGGTCTATATTATTTCTAACTGGCTAATCAAAGTACTTTTAAATATATATGTATATATATAACATATGTAATACATATGCATGAATATAGATACATATGTATAATAAATGTATTGTAATATATCTATAGGTTATTATAATTATTAAATTTTCTCAAGAAAAAAGAATGACTATAAAAAACATTCTTAAATGTAAATTTCATAGCATATTACTGTTTGTAATGACATGAGAGAAAAACTCCTATGGAGGGAAAATGAAAAAGGAAGAGAGAGAAGGGGGAAAATGAGGAAGAAAGTGAGTAAAGATGAGGGAGAGGAGTGTTTGATTATAAGATAAAAGTGGAGGGTCTCGGTGTCTGGCTCAGTGGTAACATGCTTGGCTAGCATGTGTGAGGCACTGGGTTATATTCTCATCACAACATATAAATAAATAAAATGAGGTCGATCAACAACTGAAAAAATTAAAATAAAAGTAGAAATATTACCAAAATTCCAAGTTTTTATGAATGCTAAATAAAAAAAAATTGTTGCATAGCCTTATGTAATTTCTAGACTCCCCAAAATAGTCATTTAATGATAGATTACTAGTGCGATAACTAAAAATCCATTGCTCTTTTCTCGACATTCTGTGGCATGCTAGTGCTTAAATAAATTGTATTATAACACCAAAAAAATTCTAATATTTCTACAGTAACTGACCCAGTTTAACATAAATGCAAGAAGATTCCCATGGGATATAATTGTATTTTGACGTTCATTTTTATTCAACACTGGTACATTACTATTTCTCCAGTTTATGCACATCATAATATGTATATTTCATTCACAATTTAGCAAATTTATACGCATTTGTTTTACTTTCAATCACTTCCTGCTTCAGAACACATGTATTCCTCCACGTTTCTTGACTGCTCCTTTCATGAGACTTTTTCCAAAGACATTATTTTTGATTTCCATTATCATTTTTGAAGCAAAACTCACACACCCGTCATGATAAACCATAACCCTAATATTACCATTAGATGTAAAACTGGTGGGAATGAATGATTGTATATCGATATAAGATTTCTTGCATACTTTCAAATATCAATTCAATCCATTATTTAAAGTGGAACCAGTTATATTATTTAATCACAGTATGGTCTATTCATGCATTATCTCTATGTTGATAGACACAGGGTACACCTCTGTGTACCCCCAATAATAATTTGTATATCTTCAAAATTTTGCTCCCAGAAATGGTGGAAGAAATACTCATATCAACTGATCTACATATACATTTTATCACAGTAATATTCTGGACACAAAATGCAAAGGTCACACTTAGGATTGTCCCAAAGCCTAAATGGAAAGTGAACATGGATTACTAAAAACATCCATGTCTTGGATGCCTAATTCTCTCAAATGTCAATCCTATTGGTGAGTACACATTTGTTTCTTCCCAAGATTATATATTCAACCTCAACCATGTTGAAAATGTCTAATCCTATCACTCACTTTATATTTTGTCTAATTTCCTAATGTCTCTATTGATATCTCTTTTCCTACATATTTTCCCCAGTTCATCATAGTGACTGATTCTTCACATGTGCTGACATTTACATTCACTCTTTATCCGAAACCCTATTGCTAAAGAACTTTTTGTCCAAATACTATACTCACTCTTTTTTCTAAACCTACCGACTATTTACCTAATCCTACGACTATCCCTTTTTGACTGGATGATCTCTTCAACAATCAATCATCCAAGGTACAAGGTCCTATACCATTGTATATTGATTTATCTGAGACATCTGTGCAGAACATACTTCAAAGCTAAGTATCCCAATCACGGGCCCAATGCCTTTCTGGTCTTCAAATCTTACCTAGATTTCAGTTTTCATAATTATATTTTACCTGTATATTCTTATATATATTGCAGGTTCCCAATACCATTATTCATCCAGCAGAATGATTCCTAACACAAATCGAACATGTTATTAATCCTAACTATACACTGTTCCCTCAATCCAACTTTACAGAAGAGCAGGGACAGAGTTGGTCTTACAATACAGGGGTGTAGGGGATCTTCCACCTGTTGACAACCTCAAATTTCCATGCAGATATGATCCCTGGAGAAGATGCAGGCAGCTATGAAAGGCCTGAGAGAGCAAAAGTCATCTTCCATGGCAAACAACTCGGTCAGGTTGAAAGCATGTGTCTGAATCATCCTCTCTTTTCTTAATGTAGGGAAGATTGACCAAACTAGGCCTGTGTGGAGAGCTGTTCCCAGGTGCCTATGGTTTCTATACCATTCGAACTTGTGAAAGTGTCACAGGAAGTAGGGGCATCCTCCATATTATGAGACCCTAGGAAGCAAATTTTAGGACAAAGTGGTTGCAAAGGCAGTGACCACATTCAGTTCCTGAAGGAAGTGACCTCACCTCACATCCTTGTTGATGGAACTCTCCGAATTTGGGTACCAGGAAGCCAGGAATCCAGACCCAGTCCAAGCTCCAGTCACAGTGGTCTTACTTGTTTGGATTTACCAAGGACAGAGTCAGTCTTTTGTGGTACCTAGTGATGTGAGGATGGCCAAATGCCAGGAAAGTTCTGAAGACGGGCCCTTCCGGAGAAAGAAGGTAGAGGCTCACTGCTGTCTCCTGGCCACTTCACAGAGTTGACCCAGGAGACCAGATCTGAGACAGGACTGGCCATTTCTGGGGAACATAGTATGGCCCTCCAGTCAGAGGACACTCTGGATAGTTTCAGACCTACTTGGGGGAAGGAGGTGACTTTGTGGGTGTTTGAGTGGGATTGTGTTTTTTCTCATGTTCTGAGAATAGTTAGGAAAGGGGGTTTGTTTGGTTTGGAGTGAACTGTTTCTAGTTAGTCCTTTGACAAGGCGAGTGTTTCTATGTCTGTGTATCCCACTGTGTCCATGGTTGTAGACATTAGAAAAGAGAATGCCTCAATGGGTGTGTTCTGTCAAAGAGAAAACTTCCAAGCATTCATCCTGCCCATTTTATAAATGGACTGTGGCTTGCCTTATCATTGGGCAACACCTACTATTTTCTTACGTTCCTGTATCCTTCCTGAATTCTGGCCACTCTCCAAAATAGGCTCATGGTTTTGTGTACAAGATATGTACCACTTCCAAGCTCTGTGACATGGCCATGTACTGGATAGCTGAAGGGAATGGCAAGCATCTCAGAAAACTCTGATATCAGTGTGACCAGTAAAGTCTCAGTGGAGAAACCCTGCTTTGGGCCTTTTGATTACCTATTGTTATGTTGCCCTGAATATCAGGAATGTCTTTTCCTCAGGCTACTCCTTCCTGAAGCCTGAAGAAAACAGTTTTCACATGGAAATGTATGGGCATTGCCTTTGTGTTTTACAATAAAACCTTCACAGAGATTAGGCTCTACTTAACTTAAAAATACTTTTAAATTGTATCTAAGTGTAAAAAGTAACATGTAACTGTACATATCTTTTTGATAACAAGTCCAATTATACAACACAAATGATACACATAAATCTCCAACATGTTTTTATTTTAAGCCTAGAATTACCATACAACCTTAGAACACCAGCATGATACAATGCTCTTTTGAAGCTTCTACCTTACACACTTGTATACCTGGAAGATATGAACACATTAACACCACAATTACATCGATGTTTTTGTATTAACCAAGTTTAGCTTTTTAAAGAAATAACCTGGCATAATTTTATAAAAAGAGTATTGTTTAACCAGCTGTTTAATTTTTTAAGATTACTTGCTCAAAACTTACACATATAACCAACTTACACAAACCTTTTTATTATTTACTTAAACCATTTTAATTACTTAATCATATAGACTCTCTTATCGAGAAACACATTTTCCCTCTATTAAATCTATATCTAGAAACTTTTAGTTTCTCTTTTCCATCTGTGAACCTCTTTCTGTTCACATTTTGAAACAATACTTATAAATTTCTGAATTTAAGCGGATTATTTTGTAGACATCAACATTTTATTAGGGCCTGTTTGTACACCTAGAAAACTTATAGGCCTAATTCTAAAGACATCTTTATTTTTATCTGTTTACCCAATTTGAATTGAACCATTTGAATCACGTGAATCCAAGATATTTATATCAATTTTTAAATATTTTATGAGCGCTCCTCATCTGTCAATTGTCATATCACTGCATGATATATGGACATACACACATACAGACATACCAACATACAACACGTAACACAAGTGTAACACATAACACAATAGTGAAGGCCTTGTAGCTTTTTCAGGTGAAATATCCATTGCAATGTTTAAAAACTCCACAGTTGATCAAAAATAGAACTGATCAGAAAACATTAACCCATCTGCAGGATCAAGATCATGAGCTCAAAAAATAAAAAATACAGAATCTAAGAAAAAGCAAGAGTGCCAAAAAAGATGACTGGCCAGTAATTAGTAAATACCATATAATGTACTTTTTGTTTGGATCTAGTTTGAGTTCAGGTAAAAAGACACTTTTACTCCTTTTTATCTGTCTCCTGCTGAGTGCTGCAGGCTTCTTTTATTTGCATATCAACTTAAGTCCTGGCTGAGGACTTGAAAACTGTAAAGGCTGGAGTTCTGAGCAGAAACCTCATGCCTAAGGCATTTTAGCTATAAGTCATAATTTCCAGGTTTGAATGTTGAAAATTATGATGCAAGTTTAAGATGTAATTCTCAAAATTTTATATCTTTATGTTTTTCTACACTAGAAAATCTTGAGTCCCTTAGCCTCACCACAAAAAACTGAAAATATGATCATTTTTTGATAATATTAAAGCCACCATCATAAGAAGTTTCTCTAGGATCATTAAGCCACTTTCTTTGTTCTGAAGTTTCTAAAGTAGTAGTAAGCTACATTAAATTTCTTGAAAAAAATTTTAAAAACAACCACAGACTACCATTTGTATCCCAAATTAAGCTTTAAAAATTTCCAAGACTGTTGCTAATTAATGTCATTTCACTAAGCCAGACCAACTTTTTAATTTAGCACGTTTTTAAAAAAATCTTACACATTGAAGGGAACAGATATCATATCATAATTTATTATCTTTGCCCAAGTTAATGCACTGGTATAAATAGCGAAATTTTCTCAGGCTACCTAGTTCAAAATTAAAACTCTTTAATTATTTTTTTATCCCAAGTATTTAAGTTTTCTAGCATCAGCTATCTTAAATCAAACTAAACTCTTGTTTAAACCCAACTTTTATCTGTAAGATAGTGCAATGCTTTAGAAACCCATTCAGATACCAGATTGTTACAATTAAAAATATCATCTTTTAAATACAATTTCAGCCAAGATCATACCCAAGAAACAATCTAAAATATCAACATATTACTGCATTCATGGTCCCTTTTGTTAAGTAAACAGAGGTGGAGCAATCCTTAAAGTGCAGGTAAGGAATAAGGGAGTTCCCCACAGCAAAATGGCTCTGGCACCTGCTGGGAGTCCCTTAGCCTCAACATTTACTTACAGGATTAGTCCTTCTGGTGGTTTGACCCCAGGCACCAGGCATATTCTATATCTCCCACCTTTTCAGTAGTCAGCTTCCAAAAAATTCATCCTCTGCTTGCAATTGTTTTGAGTGCTAGGCTTCCCCAAGAGGGCAGAGTGTGGTTCATTGAAAGTCCCCACTGGTGTGTCAAAATTTATGACTGAAGGTTTGGTTCCCATCCCCAAAGCCAATTAATAACAATTTAATAATGAGGATAGGGTTTTGAGAAAAGTTTAAGCGAGATATCAATGTTCTTAGACCCCAGGCATTTCCTTCTGCAGTGGGCGTGCTCAAGCCAACTATGGGAAGAAAAGAAATCACTGCTTCCCTAATCTCGCTTAACAAAGAGAAGAAAAGTTTATCAAAGTTCTTTAAAACACAGCTAAGAGAGGTGTAAAAGGTGAGAAAAGAAAAGCTGGTGGTTCTATTGACTTTTGGTCCCTCACAGAAGAAGCTTTAGGTTAAATTTTAGCTAAAGTTATTTCCACACATCTAAGGCAGGTTGGAACTCGGGACTCTGCATCGGTCCAAACAATGCCATCACATTTAACAGAAACACAGACAAAAAGACACACAAAGAGCATCATGCAGCTCCCGTTTGTTCACAACCCCAAGATCAACAATCTTGTGACTCAGGGAGAATGGAGGGAAGAGGGGGAGGAGCAGAAGGTTTGAGTTATAGGATTGTGGGCAAAGGGGTCAGATTGGAGGCAGTGACCAGGAAAGGCTTCAGGGACAGAGGCATGTAATGGCTTTGTCCCATAATGAGAGTTACTCAAACAGAGACAAGGACAAAACAAACGTAACACAAACACGGGCACACAGTTAACGTTTAACACGAGTTCAGAAGTAAAGATTAGAACCCAGTAACTGGCATAACCTGATGAGTTACACCACAAAGACAGACAGTGAATTCAACCTGAGAGAAAAAAGAAGCCAGCAAGACCTGATGGGTTTGCAACAGAGTCACTTAATGAGGGCTCATCTGTCCCTCCTCACCTAATGAGGGAACTTCCGTATCTCCTCACCTAATGAGATCACATCTGTCCCTCCCCGAGTCCTTCAAGGTGTCCCTTGCAAGAACGTGGCCGGTGGCTTTAGGACACGTTTGTCCACCACTGCCAGGGGGAACTTACACGCTCTGCTGGCAGCCACTCTGCCAACCCAAACCGAAAACCGAAAAACCAAACCTGAACAAAAAGCTCTGAGCGATCAGAAGGAAAAATGGAAAGAGGCGCCTTTCTTACCCTCAGAGGGGTCCGTTGGGATCTCCTTGTTCGGTGCTGCACGATTCCCGGCCAACTCACCAAAATTAAGGGTTCAGCGAATGTCGGAGGAAGAGACCACTAAGAGACCGCGGATCATGCAACAGCAAAAAGCATTTATTGAGTTCCAATCCATCATGCTGGGGCTCCGTGCTCACTCAAGAAGGGAGAGCAGCCCAGAGCCACAAGCAGGAGTTGAGCAGTGCTTAAGTACACTTTTTGGGGAGGGCGGGACTTTACATACATCACAGTTTCTTTTAAAAAATCATCATACACCACGGGAAAATCAAACAACAATTCCAAAGATGATTAGCTCATTCTTTGGTGGGAACAGGTCTGGCAGGAGTGATAGGTCAGTTCTAAAGTGGGGTACACATTGAAACTGATTGGTTTAGGCCCTGTGATGCCTATGTGCCAGGCCACAAAGGGTACTAGGTTATTAAACAATCAGGCAGTCAGGGGAAAATTTACTGGGCAGTCCGGGAATTGTCCTACAAGCTACAGGAATTTCAGGTTTTGTGTATAGCATAGGAACGTAACAATACCTGGTCCTTTACATTTTAACTCAGACCTTGCAGCTTAGAAACTTTGCAACACCCAGTCTTTTAAACTTTAAATTTTACACATTAATTTCAATTTCTTTTACACTTACAGATTACTTCTGGTTCACAACAAGGGTGTCAAAGCCACCCTGACTTTAGGCAAATGAGGGGCAAGGGAGCTTATTTTGGACACTGTTTTTGGCTGTGCTCCTCATGGCAACCTCCAGCCAGATGTTATGATGAGTGTCTTTATGGAAGATGAGTGCCATGTAGGAGTCTTGTGGTTTTAATTGTGGTCATTTGTGTGGCGGTTGAAAGAGATGACTGGGTCCACATGGGCTTGAACTCTGCTGTGATTCCTCTTAGAGACTGAGTTCTGGAACTGACCTCAGAAAAGTATTGCCATGAATTGTGTTGGGATAACAGGAGGCCACGCATGAGCATCGCCCTTGGAAACTGAGATATAGGCCCAAGATGGCTTTCCACAGAGCACTGAGAATCTCAGCCAGGATATCACATTATTTTTTTGTGAAAGACTTGGCAGCCATAGTTGAGAGTCAAAACACACATGAACCTCACATTCAAGACTTCAATGGGCCTGGCTTCATGTGACCTTTTGGCCACTCTTTGGGAAGCCTTGCCTTAAAGAGTTCTGAAGAGCTTTCATTGAAATCAGCTTCCTCACCATGTAATGGTTCCTGAATGAATTGATACCCACAGTGCCTCCAACTTCATCCTTGAAAAATGGCTAGATAAATACCATGAATTTTTTTGAAATTTTCATGACCAGGTGGCCCTGGAGAACCTTTGGATGTTCTATTGCTGATCATGAGTGTACCAGACAGTGCCTTGATTGACTGGGTTTCATGAAAATGTTGTAGAACAGAGATGCTAGTGAGTTGGAGCCTCCTGAGTAGTGGGTGTAGAGCAGTGGACTATAGGTTTGTGAATAAATACCTGTGGTTTTACCACGTAGATCTGCCATTGGATTCAAAAGACTTGTGACTGACATGGTGCAGGCCACAGATCCTTATATGTATAGGCATCTTGTTATATTGAGAGGTTTGAGGGCAATGTTCAGAATCCAGTTGCTATAGTCAAGGGGGAAAGCTATGTGGGATAGACCCCTGTTTTGAACATTCTCCTGGAGACCCTGACCAACCACACGTGACAGAACTCCCTCCAGCACTGTGTCCTTGTTGAACTACTTGTATTTCATTAAGCCAATACCAAACTCCCAGTGCCACAGTAAGAAACACCACGAAAATGGAGGATGATGACCAAATGGTTTCACAGACCACAAGGGGAGACACTTAACTACCAGTGACCACAGTTTACATACAAAGGGAGAATTCAGAACTCCTTCCTTATGTTCATTAAAAAATAAGGAACCATTTTCTCCAGGTCACATAGATGCAGATCCAGATTTGATGGTGTCACTACAAAAGAAGCTAAATCTTCTGACAACTACATGTATTTCATGTGCCCAACCTCAGAGGAAGTTTTTCAAGAAGTCTTTAGGCCAGCAGAGCTCCATGTTTGTGCAGTTTTTAACCTCTCCCTTACTTTTGGAAACTGTTCTAACACATCGAATGTTGTGAACTCCTGAGCATTTTCAGTTCCACATATGTAATCACAGGTTTTCGAACTCCTCACCACTAATTGGGTCTCACTTGGAGTGAAGTTAATGTCAAGGAATTGTTCTGGATGAGAGTGGCAAGATTTTTGTGTAGCACATACTTGCATACACATTAGATTCATTTTCCTATTTTCCATTTTAAATACTGATCCCTGACACTAACACATACCCGACTAGAATCTGAAAACTAATCCTAATATGATGGATAAAAAGAAACCTAACCGAAAAGAAATACAGGCCTTCCATAGGAGGCATGGTGTATACTTTGATTTGCCTTCTGCTTAATCAAGGGTATGTGTTATAAATCTTGTCAAATTTTCTTTGTAATATTTCTCCATGAGATATATATATATATATTTTTTTTCTCTCAAAACATGAAACATATGTGTATTATTAAACACTCCCTAAATTCATTCATGTTCCTGTATGTGGATTTATTATCAACTTTTCACAAGATTATTTCTCAGAAATATTCAACCACCTGAAATACATATTTCTTTCCTAGTACTGAAAACTAACTTCAATGAATGGTGCTTACAAATCCTAATATTTCTACAGTAACTGACCCAGTTTAACATCAATGCAAGTAGATTCCTATGGGACATGATGTGTATTTTGAAGTTCATTTTTATTCAACACTGGCACATTACTATTTCTTCAGTTTATGGAAATCATAGGATATATCTTACATCCACAAGTACACAAATTTATAGACATTTGGCTCAATTTCAATCACTTTCTCCTTGAGAACACATATATTACTCCATGTTTCTTTATGGTCTATTCACTAGACATCTTTCTAAACACATTATTTTCGATTCCATAATCATTTTTGAAGCAAAACTCACACTCTTCATGATAAACCGTAACCCTAACATTACCATTAGATATATAACTGGTTGGAATGAATGTATGTATATCAATATAAGATTTGCTATATATTTTCAGATATCAATTCAATCCATTATTTAAAGTTGGAAATAGTTATATTATTTATTCACAATATTGTCTATTCATGCATCATCTCTAGATTCATCAACACAGGTTACAACAATTTGTATCCTCAGTACTAATTTATAAGTTTTCAAAATTTTGCTCCCCAAAATGGTGGAAGAAATACTCATGTCACCTGATGTACATATACATTTTATCACAGTAATATAATGGACACAGTATTGATAAATAAGAATGATACCCTTTTACTTAAATATGTTTATTTGATTTTCACTGTAAGATGTTAATTCTGGAAGACTTGAGAATTAAGAAAGATTTTGTCTATATTATTTCAAACAGGCTAATCAAAGTACTTTTAAATATATATATATATATATATATATATATATATATATATATATATATATATATATATACATACATATATATATATAACATATGTAATACATATGCATGAATATAGATAATATGTATAATTAATGTATTGTAATATATCTCTCAGGTGATTATAATTTTTAAATTTTCTCAAGAAAAAAGAATGACTATAAAAAACTGTCTTAAATGTAAATTTCATAGCATACTACTGTTTGTAATGACATGAGAGAAAAATACATATGGAGGGATAATGAAAAAGGAAGAGAAAGAAGGAAGAAAATGAGGAAGAAAGTGAGAAAAGAAGAGGGAGAGGAGTGTTTGATGATAAGATAAAAGTGGAGGGGCTGGGTTTGTGGCTCAGTGGTATCATGCTTGTCTACCATTTGTGAGGCACTGGGTTATATTCTCAGCACCAGATACAAATAAATAAAATGAAGGTCTATCACAAACTGAAAAAATAAAAAAATAAAAAACTAGAAATATTACCATAATTCCAAGGTTTTATGAATGTTAAATAAAAAAACATGTTATATAGCCTTATGTAATTTCTACACTCCCCAAAGTAGTCATTTAATGTTAGATAATTAATGCTATAACTGAAAATCCATTGCTCTTCCCTCTACCTTCTGTGGCATGCTAGTGCTAAAATAAATTGTATTATAACACCAAAAAAAATTCTAATATTTCTACAGTAACTGACCCAGTTTAACATCAATGCAAGAATATTCCTATGGGATATAATGTGTATTTTGACGTTCATTTTTATTCAACACTGGTATATTACTATTTCTCCAGTTTATGCACATAATAGGATGCATATTTCATCCACAATTTAGATAATTTATACGCATTTTTTTACTTTCAATCACTTCCTGCTACAGAACACATGTATTCCTCCATGTTTCTTGACTGCTCTTTTCATGAGACTTTTTTCCAAACACATTATTTTCGATTTCCATTATCAATTTTG
Source organism: Callospermophilus lateralis (assembly GCF_048772815.1). NCBI lineage: Eukaryota > Metazoa > Chordata > Mammalia > Rodentia > Sciuridae > Callospermophilus > Callospermophilus lateralis. The sequence continues at coordinate 367,456 of NW_027512685.1, read as the reverse complement.
AAGCAAAACTCACACACCCGTCATGATAAACCATAACCCTAATATTACCATTACATGTATAAGTGGTGGGAAAGAATGATTGTATATCAATATAAGATTTCTTACTTAGTTAAAGGTATCCATTCAATCCATTATTTAAAGTGGAACCAGTTATATTATTTGGTCACAGTATGGTCTATTCATGCATTACCTGTATATTGATAGACACAGGGTACACCTCTTTGTACACCCAATACTAATTTATACGTCTTCAAAATATTGCTCCCAGAAATGGTGGAAGAAATACTCATGTCAACTGATTCTACATATGCATGTTATCATAGTAATATTCAGGACACAAAATGCAAAAGTCACACGTATGATTGTACCAAAGCCTAAAAGGGAACTGAACATGGATTACTAAAAACATCCATGTCCAGGTTGCCTAATGCTCTCAAATGTCAATCCTATTGGTGACTACATATTTGTTTCTTCCTAAGATTATATATTCAATCTCAAAACTGTTGAAAATGTCTATTTTTTTTTACTCACTTTATACTTTGCCTGATTTCCTAATGTCTCTATTGATATCTGCTTTCCTACATATTTTCCCCAGTTCAACATTGTGACTGACCCTTCAAATGTGCTGACATTGACATTCACTCTCTAACCGAAACCCTATTGCTAATGAACTTTGGTCCAAATCCTATACTCACTCTTCTTCCAAAGCATACTGACTATCTTCCTGATTCTATCGACTATCCCTTTTTGAGTGGATGTTCTCTTCTACATTCAATCATCTAAGGTACAATGTCATATGCCATTGTTTATCGATTTATCTGAGATATGTATGCAGAACGTAATTCAATGCTATGTATCCCAATCAATTTCCCAAAGCACTTCTGAGCTTCAAATCTTACTTAGATTTCTGTTTTTATACTTATATTTCACCTATATATCCATGTTAAGTAAAATGAATATTTTTGGATCTGTAGATGATATATATTTCATCATGAATTTTCTACTCACCTGATATACATATATATTTATCTCAGTAATATTCCAGACACAAAATACAAGGGTCACACTTATGATTGTACCAAAGCCTAAATTGAATGTGACCATGTATTACTAACATCATCCATGTCCTTGTTCCCTAACACTCTCAAATATCATTGCTATTGGTGACTACATATTTGTTTCTTCCTAACATTATATATTCAACCTCAACCCTGTTAAAAATGTATTTTCCTATCACACACTTTGAACTTTGCCTGATTTCCTAATGTCTCTATTGATAAATGCTTTCCTACACCTTTTCTCCAGTTCATCATTGTGAATGACTCTTCACATGTACTGACATTGACATTCACTCTCTCACTGAATCCCTATTGCTAAAGAACTTTTGGTCCAAATGCTTTACTCAGTCTTCTTTTGAAACCTACCAACTATCTTCCTTATCCTACCAACTATCCCAGTTTGAGTGGATGTTCTCTTCTATATTCAATGATCCAATGTACAAGGTCCTATTACCATGATTATCTATTTAACTGAAACATCTGTGCAGAATGTAATTCAAAGCTATGTATAACAATCAAGTGCCCAATGACCTTCTGGGCTTCCAATCGTTCCTAGATTTCTGTTTTCATACTTATATTTCACCTCTATAGTCTTATAAATATCGCAGGTTCCCAATAACATTATTCATACAGCAGAACAATTCCTAACCCAAATCGAACATGTTATTAACCCTAACCATACACTGTTCCCTCAATCTAACTTTACAGAAGAGCAGGGAAAGAGTTGGTCTTACAATACAGGAATTTAGGGGATCTTCCACCTGCTGAGAACCTCAAACGTCCATGCAGAAATGATCCCTGTAGAAGATGTAGGCAGCTATGAAAGACCTGAGAGAGTAAGAGTCACCTTCCATGGCCAACGACCTGGTCAGGATGAAGGGATGTGTCTGAATCTGCCTCTCTCTTCTTAGTGTAGAGAAGATGGACCAAAACAGGCCAGTGTGGAGAGCTGTTCTGGAGTGCCTATGGATGATATACCATTCTAACTTGTGAAAGTGTCACAGGAACTAGGGGCAGCCTCCATCTAATGGGTCCTTTGGAAGCAACTATTAGGACAATGTGTTTGCCAAGGCAGTGACCTCATTCAGTTCCTGAAGGAAGTGACCTCACGTCATTTCCTTGGTGTTCGAAATCTCTGAACATGTGGTCCAGGAAGCCAGGCACCCAGAGCCAGTCCCAGTCCCAGTCCCAGTGATCTCACTTGTTTGGATTTACCAAGGACAGAGTCAGTCTTTCTTGGTACCTACTGATGTGAGGATGGCCAAATGCGAGTAAAGCTCTGAAGAGGGCCCTTTCCTGAGAAACCAGGTTGTGGTTCACCGCTGGCTCCTGTCAACATCACAGAGTTGGACAAGGAGAACAGATCTGAGACAGAACAGGCCATTTCATGGAAACATAGTATGGCCCACCAGTCAGAGGACACTCCGGATAGTCACAGACCTACTTGGGGGAAGGAGGTGCATTTGTGGGTGTGGATGTGGGTTTGTGGTTTTGTCTCAAGTTCTGAGAATAGGTAAGAAAGGCAGTTTGTTTGGTTTGGAGTTAATTGATTCTAGTAAGTCGTTTGAAAAGGCAAGTGTTTCTAGGTTTGTGTATCCCACTGTGTCCGTGGTTGTAGACATTAGAAAAGAGAATGCTTCAATGGATGTGTCCTGTCTAGTAGAAAGCTTCCCCGGATTCATACTTCCCATTTATGAATGGACTGTGGCTTGCATTATCGATGGGCAACCCCTGATATCTTCCTAAGTTCCTGTTTTCTTTCTGATTTCTGGCCACTTTCCAGAATAGGCTCATGGTTTTGTGTCCAAGATGTGTACCACCACCAAGCTCTGTGACATGGCCATGTACTGGATAGCTGAAGGGAATGGCAAGCATCTCAGAAAACTTAGATATCAGTGTGATCAGGAAAGTCTCAGTGGAGAAATACTGCTTTGGTACCTATTGTTCTGTTGCCCTCAATGTCAGAAAGCTTTTTGCCTCTGGCCACCCCTTTGGGAAGCCTAAAGAAAACAGTTTTCAAATGGAAATCAATGGGGATCACCTGTGACTCTTTGCTTAATTGCATTGGAAAGGGATATGTCTGAATCAGGCTCTAGGTCCTGTGTTAGGCTTTGGCTTAGATTCTCAGCACATGATGGATGTAAAGAAAATCCCATGTTTGCATCCAAAACTAAATTGGCCAAAAGAGCAGTCATTATGGAAGAAGTCTCTCGCCTTCCCCTGTAAGGTTCCTTACCTCCTTCAAGTGAGAATAGGAACCTTTGGATCAAATGAGTTCTTCAAAGCCCTTTAGAGGCTATCCCATAGGTGCTTGGGTTTTCTCCAGAATCCAAGTCACATAAAGAATCTATACCTGACAGTCAGTAGGCCTCAAAATGAAGGAGCAAAGCAATATTAACAGCAGGCCTATTTGCTCACTCCTGGTTCCCCGGACGAATGTCCAGGCCACCCTGACTTTAGGCAAATGAGGGGCAATGGAGGTTATTTTGGACACTGTCTTGGGCTGTGCCCCTCATGGAAACCTCAAGCCAGAGGTAATGATGAGTGTCCATATGGAAGAAGATGAGGGCCATGTGGGAGTGTTTTGGTTTTAATTGTGGTCATGTGTGGGCGTTGGAAGGGATGACTGGGTCCACCTTGGCTTGAACTCTGTTGTGATTCCCCTTAGAGACTGAGTTGTGGACCTCACCTCAGAGAAGTATTGCCATGAATGGTGTTGGGATTTTAGGAGGATTCACATGAGAGTCACCCTTGGAAAATGAGATCTAGGCCCAGGGTGGCTGTTCACAGAGCACTGGGAATCTCAGCCAGGTTACCACATGATTTTATTCTGAAAGACTTGGCAGCCATATATGAGAGTCAAAACACACATGGATGTCACAATGTAGATCCTAATGGGCCTGGATTCATGTGATCATTTGGCCACTGTTTGGGAAGCCTTGCCTGTGAGACTTCTCCAGAGATTTCATTGAAATGAGCTTCCTAACCATGTAATAGTTCCAGAATGAAATGAAACACACATTGCCTCCAACTTCAACCTTGAAAAATGGCTAGATAAATACCAAGAAATTTTGAAACTTTCCATGACCAGGTGGCACTGGAGAATCTTTGGATATCCTGTGGCTGATCATGAGATTACAAGACAGTGCTTTGATTGACTGGTTTTCATGAAAATGGTTCAGAACAGAGATACCAGGAAGTTGGAGCCTGCTGAGGAGTGGGCCTACAGCAGTGGTGGGCAGGTGTGTAATAAAACAACTGTGGTGGGGCCATGTGGATCTTCCATTGGCTTCCAAATGGCTTGTGACTGACATGGTGCAGCCAGCAGACCCTTGTATGTAAAGGCATCTTGTCATATGAACAGGATTCAGGGCAATGTTTAGAATCAGGTTGCTATGGTCAAGGGGGAAAGTCATGTGGGATATAAGCCTGGTTGGTGCATTCTCCTGCAGACCCTGACCTACCAAAAGTGACTGAACTCACTCACGCACCGGGTAACGGTTGAATTCTTTGTATATCATGAAGCAAATACCAAAATCCCAGTGCAGCAGCAAGAAACACCACGAAAAGTGGAGGATGACCAAATGGCCTCACAGTCCACATGTGGATACACTTATCCCCCAGTTGCCACAGTTTACCTACAAAAGAGAATTCAGCACTGCTGCCACATATTCAGTGGAAAATAAGAAACCATGTCCTCCAGGTAACATAGATGCAGACACAGCTTTGATTGTCTCACTACAATGGAAGCTAAATCTCCCGACAACAACATATATTTCAAGTGCCCAAACTCAGAGTCAGTTTCCCAAGAAGGATTTAGGGAACCAGAGCTCCATGTTTGTGGACTGTTTTCCCTGTCCCTTACTTTTGAAATCTCCTCTACCGTCTTCAAGGTTGTGAACTCCTGAGCACATTCCATTCCAGATATTTATTCACAGATTTTCTAACTCTTCTCCTCTAATTGTGCCTTAGTCTCGGTGATTGTAATGTCAAGGCATCCCTTTCTCTGTAGCCTATTCAGCACATATATTTTTACATGCAATTATAGAATCTTACCTGATACCACACGTACATTCTTGTGAGGTGACTGACTTGGCAGATACAAATTGTAAGAGATCACTCCTCCTAAACGCTGTTGGAACTGAAAATTCAATCTATGAGTGAGCTTCCTTGTTGAACAACATTATACATAAATCTATATTCAATAAAATAAATATATTTGGATCTGTAGATGACATATATTTCATGGTGAATTTCAATTGGAATATATTATGCTATTTTTAATGTCTGTGTGTTTGTGTATATATATATATATATATATATATATATATATATATATATATATATATACACACTCTCCAGATTTTTCAAAATAAGAAATATATATCTTGTTATACACTCCCTAAACTCATTCATATTCAAGTATGTATATTTATAATCAAAATTTCACAAGAGTATTCTCAAAATTATTCATTCACCTGAAATACATATTTGTTTCCTAGTACTGAAAACTATCTTCAGTGAATGGTGCATACAAATCCTAATATTTCCACAGTAACTTAACCAGTTTAACATCAAAGCAAGTAGATTCCTTTGGGACATGTTGTGCATTTTGACATTTATTTTATTCAACACTGGTACATTACTATTTCTTCAGTTTATGCTCATCATAGCAAATATGTTTCATCCAAAACTTTGCAAATTTATAGGCATTTTGTTCACTTTCAATCACTTTATTCTACAGAACACGTGTGTTCCTCCATGTTTTTGATGGGTCTTTTCATGAGACTTCTTTCCAAACACATTATTTTCGATTTCCATGATCACTTTTGAATCAAAACTCAAAGACACTTCGTGATAAACCATAACCCTAATATTACCATTAGATCTATTGCTGGTTGGAATGAATGATGGTATATCGATATAAGATTTCTTATATATTTTCAGATATCAATTCAATCTATTATTTAAAGTGGGACCAGTTATATTATTTATTCACAATGTGGTCTATTCATGCACTGTCTCTATATTCATAGACACAGTGTATACCTCTTTGTACCACCAATACTAATTTATAGGACTTCAAAATATTGCTCCCAGAAATGCTGGAAGAAATACTCATGTCACACGATCTACATATACATTTTATCACAGTAATATTCTGGACACAAAATGCAAAGGTCACACTTATGATTGTACCAAAGCCTAAAAGGAAAGTGAACAGGGATTACTAAAAACATCCATGTCCACATTGCCTAATACTCTCAAATGTCAATCCTATTGGTGACTACATATTTGTTTCTTCCTAAGATTATATAGTCAAACTCAACCCTGTTCAAAATGTCTAATCCTATCACTCACTTAATACTTTCCCTGATTTTGTAATGTCTCTGTTATTATCTGATTTCCTACATATATTCCAAAGTTCATCGTTGTGACTGAATCTTCATATGTGCTGACATTTACCTTCACCCTCTAACAGAAACCCTATTGCTAAAGAAGTTTTTTTTTCCAAATCCTATACTCACTCTCCTTCCAAAACCTACCAACTATCTTCCTAATCTTACCTACTATCCCATTTTGACTCGATGTTCTCTTCCACATTCAATCATCCAATGTACAAGGTCCTATGCCATTGTATATGGATTTATCTGAGACATCTGTGCAGAAAGTAAGTCAACACTAAGTATCCCAATGAAGGGCCCAATGCCCTTCAGGGCTTCAAATCTTAGATTTCTGTTTTCATACATATATTTCACCTACATATTCTTATAAATATTGTAGGTTCCCAATAACATTATTCATCCAGCAGAATAGTTCCTAACACAGATTGAACATGTTATTAACCCTAACCATACACTCTTCCCTCAATCTAACTTTACAGAAGAGCAGGGACAGAGTTGGTCTTACAAGACAGAAATTAAGGGATCTTTCACCTGCTGAGAACCTCGAAGGTCATTAAAGAAATGATCCCTGGAGAAGATGTAGGCAGCTATTAAGGACCTCAGAGAGCAAAAGTCATCTTCCATGGCAAACAACCTGGTCAGGATGAAGGGTTGTGTCGGAATCAGCCTCTCTGTTCTTAATGTAAAGAAGATGCAGCAAACCAGGCCTGTGTGGAGAGCTGTTCCTGGGTGCCTATGGTTGTATACCATTCTAACTTGTGAAAATGTCAGAGTAAGTAGGTGCAGCCTCCATCTCATGGGACCCTTGGAAGCAACTGTTAGGACAAAGTGGTTGCCAAGGTAGGGACCTCATTCAGTTCCTGAAGGAAGTGACCTCACCTCACTTCCTTGGTGATGGCATTCTCTGAACTTGGGATCCAGGTAGCCAGGCATCCAGAGCCAGTCCCAGTCCCAGTCCCAGTGGTCAAAATTTTTCGGATTTACCAAAGATAGAGTCAGTCTTTCTTGGTACCTACTTATGTGAGGATGGCCAAATGCCAGGAAGGTCTGAAGAGGGGCCTTTCCTGAGAAAGCAGATAGTGGCTCACCACTGGCTCCTTACAGCTTCACAAAGTTTGCCACAGAGACTAGATCTGAGACAGGACAGCCCATTATGAGGGAATTTATTATGGCCCACTATCAAACGACACTCCATATTGTCACAGACGTACTTGGGGGTCTGTGTGGGTATGGGTGTGGGTATTTGTTTGTGGTTTTGTCTCATGTTCTGAGAATAGGTAAGAAAGTCGGTTTGTTTGGTTTGGTGTGAACCGATTCTAGTAAGTCGTTTGACAAGGCTAGTCTTTCTATGTCTGTGTATCCCACTGTGTCCATGGTTGTAGACAATAGAAAAGAGAATGCATAAATACATGTGTCCTTTCTAGTAGAAATCTTCCCAGCATTCATTCTGCCCAATTTATGAATGGTCTGCGGCTTGCCTAATGGATGGGCAACACCTAATATCTTCTTAAGTTCCTGTTCTCTACCTGAATTATGGGCAATCTCCAGAATACGCTCATGGTATTGTATCCAAGATATGTACCACCTCCACGCTCTGTGATACGGCCATGCACTAGAGAGCTGAAGGAAATGATGAGCATCTCAGAAAACTCAGATATCAGTGTGACCAGGAAAGTCTCAGTGGAGAAACCCCGCTTTGGGCCTTTTGCTTACATATCCTTCTGTTGCCCTGAATGTCAGGAAGGTCTTTGCCTCAGGCTACGCCTTTTTGAAGCCTGAAGAAAACAGTTTTCAAATGGAAATGTATGGACATTACCTGTGGCTCTTTCTTAATTGCTTTGGAAAGGGATGTGTCTGAATCAGCTTCTTGGCCCTGTGTGAGGCTGTGGCTTAGATTCTCAGCACCTGATGGATCTAAAGAAAAATCCCATGTGTGCATCCAAATCAAAAAGCCAAAAGAGCAGTAATTTTGGATGAAGTCTCTCACCTTCCTCTGTAAGGTTTCTGACTTCCATCATTGAGAATACAGATCCTTTGCATCAAATGAGTTCTTCAAAGCCCTGCAGACACTAGACCATAGGTTCTTGGGTTTTCTCATGACTCCAATTAACATAAAGAATCTAAACCCCACAGTCAGTAGGCCTCAAAATCGAGAATAAGAGCAATATTAACGGCAGGCCTCTTTGAACACTCCTGGTTCACAGGAAGGATGTCCCGGCCACACTGACTTTAGGCAAATGGATGCAAGGGAGCTTATTTTGGACACTGTCTTGGGCTGTGCCCCTCATGGAAACCTCCAGCCAGAGGTTATGATGAGTGTCTATATGGAAGAAAATGAGGGCCATGTGGGAGTGTCTTGACTTTAATTGCGGTCATTTGTGTGGCGCTTGGAATAGATGACTGGGTCCACCTGGGCTTGAACACTGGTGTGATTCTCCTTAGAGACTGAGTTCTGGAACTTACCTCAAAGAAGTATTGCCTTGTATTGTGTTGGGATTTTAGGAGGCCACACATGAGAGTCGCCCTTGGAAAGTGAGATCTGGGCCCAGGTTGGCTTTCCACAGAGCACTGGAATCTCGGGAAGGATATCACATGATTTTATTCTTAAAGACTTGGCAGCCATAGTTGCAAGTCAAAACACACATGGACCTCAAATTTTAGACCTCAGTAGGTCTGGCTTCATGGGACCTTTTGGCCTGTCTTTGGGAAGCCTTGCGTGTGATAGTTCTCCAGAGCTTTCATTGAAATGAGCTTCCTCTCCATTTAATCGTTCCTGAATGAATTGAAACCCACAGTGCCTCCAAGTTCACCCTTGAAAAATGGCTAGATAAACACCTTTGAATTTTTGACATTCCCATTACCAGGTGGCCATGGAGAACCTTTGGATGTCCTATTGATGACCATCAGTGTTCCAGACAGTGCCTTGATTGACTGGATTTCATGAAAATGGTGTAGAACAGAGATGCCAGTAATTTGGAGCCTGCTGAGTAGTCAGCCTAGAGCAGTGGTGTGCAGGTGTGTGTTAAAACATCTGTGGTCGGGTCATCTGCATCTGCCCTTCGCTTCCAAATGGTTTGTGACTGACATGCTACAAGCCACAGACCCTTGTATGTAAAGGCATCTTGTTATATGGAGAGGATTCAGGGCAATGTTTACAATCAGATTGCTATGGTCAAGGGGGCAAGCTATGTGGGATAGAAGCCTTGTTGGTGCATTCTCCTGCAGACCCTTACCCACCACACGTGACAGAACTCCCTCCATCACTGTGTCCCAGTTGAACTTCTTGTATTTCGTGAAGCAAATATCAAACTCCCAGTGCAGCTGCAAGAAACACCACAAAAATTGGAGGATGACCAATAGCTTCACATTCCACACTGGGAGACACTTGGCCACCAGTGGCCACAGTTTACCTACAAAGAGAGAATTCAGCACTGCTGCCTCATGTTCATTGGAAAATAAGAAACAATGTCCTCTAGGTCACATAGATTCTGACCCAGCTTTGATCGTCTCATTACAAAGGAAGCTAAAGCTCCTAAAAACAACCTCAGATGAAGTTTCTCAAGAAATCTTTAGGCCAGCAGAGCTCCATGTTTGTGGAGTTTTTACCCTGTCCCTTACTTTTGGAAACTCCTATACCACCTCCAAGGTTGTGAACTCCTGAGCATTTTCTATTCCAGATGTGTATTCACAGATTTTCTAACTCTTCTCCTCTAATTGTGTCTTACTTGGGATGAAGGTAATGTCAAGGCATTGTTTTGAATACACATTGGATTCTTTTTCCAATTTTCCATTCGAAATACTGAATCCCTGACTGTCAGGGGTAGAAGGAATTCACCTTAAAGAATAGCCTGACACTTACAAGAAACAGCCCCCATGGAGACATCCTGTCTGGGAGACATCCTGTAGCCAACTGTGTCCCTGAGACATCCTGTTGCCATCTGTCTTCCTGAAACATCCTGAGTTTATCTCACCTTGTGAAGACATCCAGAAACTTCGGATAAGAGAGCTTTCCCATCTCCAGCATATAAATGCCCCTGTGTGAAAAATAAAAGTTTGCAGCTTGATCAGAACTCCTGTCATGCTGTCATCTCTTGTGTCTCTTGTCCCTTCATTCCTCCGCATCTAGGTTCGCTGCCCCTGTTGATGTGTCTTTCCACCAGGGACTACTGGCACCCACTGACTGGGGCTCGAGCCTTTGACTCATTGGGAACCCCGTCCTCCTGGAAGACTTCATCAAGTGGAGCTTGCGATTGCCTCAGCAGACACCACCAAGAGACAGATCCAGGAGGAGAGTGGGGATGACGCACGCTGAGTGACCCACCATGGGACAAGCAGTTTCGCCACATGATTTGTTTTTGTCAGGCCTCAAGGAGTCCTTCAAGACATGGGGGTGTGTGTTAAGAAAAAGGACTTAAATTTTTTTTTCTAATACATAGGAGAATTGTGTCCATGGTTTCACCTTGAAGTGACCATTGATGGTAAAAGATGGCTTAGAGTAAGAGACTGTTTAAAACATTATTATTAAACCTTTGGCCCAGAAAAAGTGCCAGTTCCCACATTTTCTTACTGGAACTTAATTAATGAAATTCTTAAAAGTTCACCCTTTGACAATGGTACCTTACAATTTGTCAGGATTGGAGAAGAGACTATGCAAAACACCTCTCGTCTCCCCAAGGCATGCCCATCAGTTAGTATAGACATTGACCCTTCTCAGTCTCCCCAGGACCCTGGGAACCTTCCTGGTCCCCCTCAAAATACCACCCTAATGAATAAGGCTCTAATGGTTACCAGACGCCTTTATCGAGTTTTAAATCCCAGAGACACATTGACCCCTGGGACGGAGGCTACCTTGGAGAAGGAAGCAGCAAGCTACCATTCAGAAGATGCGCCACCTGTCAAGACCCTGCCACAGCCTATAGGACTTACACATCTACCTACCTCCTATATCCCTCCTGCCTTTTGTGCTCCAGCCCTTCAGGAGCAAAATACCACCCAGATATTTTTTTCCCCACTTCCCTTGCCTAGCCTGGCTCCCTTGTGAGAGTCTCTCCAACATAGACGGGAACAGATCAAACTTTTAAAAGAATTAAGATCCCTTGACTCTGAGCTCTGTTCATTAGCCTTAGGCATGGAGTCAATGAAAGCTGGCCCACGGTGGTCTAATACAAAGGCTAAGCCACTCCATCAGCCTGTTCTCACCTTCCCAGTCACCCGCAGTCAGATAGATATGCCTGCAAAGGCTGAGGTCAAAGACTTAGAGGAGGATCAAGAGGAGGAAGCGGGGGAAATGGATCAAGGAGATCAGGACTCAGAGGATGAAGAGTTCACCCCTAGGCAGGAAGGAACCCAGAGTGTCTACAAAAAATTAAGCCTGCGTTTTCTTGAAAAACATAAAAAGACTTGTGCTTACAATGGCCCCACTGTGCCCTACACGTTGACTTTATTAGAAAGCCACAGCGCACAATGGCTTACTCCCAATGATTGGAAATTTTTAGATCGAGCTACCCTCAGTGCCGGAGATTTCCTGTTATGGAATGCAGATTTCAAGGAGCACTGTCAGGAAACTGCTCAAAAAAAATTAACTAAGGCCTCCTATAAATCCTGAACTTATGTTAAGCTAGTGGGCTATGAGCCATTTGACACTAAAACTAAATAGGCACGTTTCCCTGCTGGACTTTTGGCGCAGATTCAGATGGCTGGCTTACATGCTTGGAGATGCCTCCCTCAAACGGGCTCGGCTACCACTTCTTTGGCAAAAATTTGACAAGGACCCAAAGACCCTTATAGAAACTTTGTTCCCCGGCTTAACCTAGCTGCAGATTGCTTGCTTGGACCAAGCGAAAGCAAAAGAACTTTTGTAAAACATCTTGCCTTTGAAAACGCCAACCCGGGATGTCAGGATGTTCTTCGACCACATAAGGAAAAAGGGAAACTTTCTGACTTTATTAGACTCTGTGCAGGGGTGGGTGCAGCCCATGCCATGGGTCTCGCCCTACGTGCCCCCTTTACCAAGGCCTTTCACAATCCTGGCTCATGTACTTGCTTTACTTGTAAACAACCTGGCCATTTTGCACGCATTTGTCCGAAAGGCAAACAAAGCCTAGGAATATCGTCTCCTCAAACTGGGGCTAAATCGCCCCCAGCTACCCTTTGTTCTAGATGTGGTAAATGTCATCACTGGGCCAGTAAGTGTAGATCTAAGACAAATGGCCTCAGACAGTCTATTTCTTCCTGCTTCTCAGGAAACTCCCTGCAGGGCCAGCCCCTGGCCACGACCTCCCCCAGGACAAAACCAGGGGCAATAAGGTTTGTTCCCTCCCAAACTCCAAACCTACCACAAAATTCTTTCCCACAATTGCCTCCCTCCAACTAGCCACCCCAGGCAGCGCAGGATTGGACCTCTGTGCTACCACCGATACAATATTAGACTCAATGCAAGGGCACCAGATAATACCCCCTAGAATTATGGGTCCCCCTTCATCTCATACAAGTGCCCTTATTCTTGGAAGAGCCTCTGCTACGTTAAATGCTGTTCAGGTCTTCCCTGGCATTAATGATAATGATTTCACTGGAGAAATAAAAATACTGGCAACAGCTATTAATGGAGTTCCAGCCATCCCAGCAGGAACAAGACTTGCACAATTAACATTCCTTCCCTTGGATTCAGGAGGCACTTCCACTGCCCAAACCTACAACGGGGGACAGCCTCCCTCGGCTCCTCTGATGTATATTGGGTTCAGCCCATTTCTCATAATAGACCCACCCTTACCTTACTTATTGAAGGAAAGGAATTCCAAGGAATTCTAGATACTGGAGCTGATGCCACAATTATTTCTCACAAATACTGGCCATCAGGTTGGCCCATCACCCCATCCTTGAATGATCTAAAAGGGTTAAGAGTCAAAAAATTTCCATGTCAGTTCTAGGGCTTTTAGCTGGACTGATAAAGAGGGTAATAAGGTGACTGTCACTCTTTTCATTGTTCCTGACCTCCCTGTTAACCTATGGGGCCGAGATATTTTGAGTCAAATGGAAGTTATTCTTGCCAGTCCCAATTCCATGGTGACTCATCAAATGCTTTGTATGAATTTTGTCCCTGGTACAGGCCTTGTGAGACTGAGACAAGGACTGGTGGGGACTATAAAACGCATAAAAAAAACAAATACATATGGACTTGGGTATTCTGATTTTTAGTGTCGGTTCCTGACCCTCCTGTACCCTGTGCAGATAAAATTATTTTGGAGACTCAGACTCTTGTGTGGGTGAATCAGTGGCCCCTTACCCCCCAGAAAAATTGGAGGCTGCCTCCATGTTAGTGCAGGAACAGCTGGCAGCCGGCCATGTAGAGCCCTCAACCTCACCATGGAATACTCCTATTGTTATCAAGAAAAAATCAGGCAAGTGGCGTCTTTTACAATATTTGTGTGCCATTAATAAAGTTATGTGCCTGATGGGAGCACTACTGCCTGGAATTTCCACACCAGTGGCTATTTCCAAAAACTATTGTAAAATGGTTATTGACTTAAAAGTTTGCTTTTTTACCATTCCTTTACATCCCGAGGATAGACGCTATTTTGCCTTTAGTCTCCCTTGCATTAATTTCCACGGCCCTATGCAGAGATTTCAATGGAAGGTTCTTCCCCAAGGTATGGCCAACAGCTCTAGTCTTTGCTAAAAATAAGCTGTTCAAGCAGTAGACCCTGTGAGAGAGTGATGACCACAATTTTATGTTTTACATAATATGGATGATTCTTTAATTGCTGCACCTAATTACCATGACCTTAATAATTGTTACTTGGACCTTTAGAAAACACTCACTACCTTGAGACTACAGATAGCTCCTGATAAGGTTTAAACACAGGACCCTTATACCTATTTGGGCCTTAAACTTCAAGATAATCAGATCCAAATTCCTAAAATACAACTACGTGTGGACCATCTTCACACCCTTAATGATTCTCAAAAATTACTGGGAGATATTCAATGGTAAGAACATATTTAAAATTACCCACTTGTGTACTTTTGCCCCTTAATGATATTTTGAGAGGTGATACCTACCCCTCTTCCCCTCAAAAGCTTACTCCCGAGGCATGACAGGCATTAAACCAAGTGACAGAAGCCATTGCCAAACAGTTTGTTACACAAATTTCTTATAACCTTCCTCTGGTTCTGGTTCTTTTACACGCTCCTCATATACCCTCAGAAAAATTTTGACAGGATATCCATATTTTAAAAATAAAGGCTTCCCCTTGCTTTGGGTCCATTTATCCACCACATCCTCAAAGTTTATTACCGTTTATCTTGCTCAGGTAGCTTCTATTATTATTAAAGGTCGTTTGCTTTCTCGACAACATTTTGGCAAAGACCCTGATAATATTTTAATTCCATATACTAATCACCAAACCCAATTTTTACTACAGAGAGGGGATGAATGGGGTATTGCCCAATCAGGCCATTTGGGAAAAATTGATAACCATGTCCCCAATGACACCCTTTTACATTTTGTCCAGATACATCCATTCATTTTTCCCAAAATTACTCAAAAGGCTCCCAGTCCTCAAGCCCTTACTGTCTTTACAGAGGGTTCCAGTAATGGCTGTGCGGTCTTTGTTGTAAATAACCAGCCTACCACCTTTGATACTGTCTATCATTAAGCACAGTTTGTGGAATTGTTTGCCAAAACACAAGTTTTTATAACATTTTGTGATAATCCTGTTAATATTCATACAGACAGTGCCTACATTGCTCATTCTGTGCCCCTGCTGGAGATTTCACCCGCCATTAAAGCTTCTTCCAATGCGGCCTTTCTGTTTCACCAGCTTCAGCAGCTAATTCAGGCCAAACAACACCCATTTTTCTTAGGACACATCAGGGCACACTCTGATCTTTCCGGTCCTCTAACACAGGTAATGCTTAAGCTGATGCAGCAACTCCTACCATCTTTCCAATTTTTGGTGGCTCCATTCAAAAGGCCATGGAGCTAAACAATCTTCACCAACTAAATTCCCAGAGCCTTTGATTACTTTGTAAAATTACCAGGCAACAGGCACGAGAAATAGTAAAAGAATGCCCTGCTTGCGCTCTCTCTCTCCCGATTCAACACTTGGGAGTTAACCCCTGAGGATTACTGCCAAATCAGGTTTGGCAAATGGATGTTACTCATTTTCCTGAATTTGGATAAACCAAATATATACATGTTTCTATCGATACCTTCAGCAGCTTTATTTTTGCATCACCACATTCTGGAGAGGCTACCAAAGATGTCCTTTCTCATCTTGTTTCAGCCTTTTCCATAATGGGTAAACCAATACATATTAAAACAAATAATTGTCCTCCATATACCAGTGCCAAGTTTAAACAGTTTTGTGCTACCTTGCAATTTTGTCATCCTACTGGAATTCAATACAAACCTCAAGGCCAAGGCATTGTGGAATGTTCCACCTTACCTTAAAGACTTGGCTATTTCGCCTTAAGGCTTCCGCCCTTGTATTTACCACTCACAGGCATTGCCTTAACCATGCATTATTTGCCCTTTCTTTTCTTACCCTAGACAGTGAAGGCCTTTCGGCTGCAGACACACACTGGCATCCCTTTTCCAATTCTGATCAGCCACCTGTTATGTGGCGAAATCCCCTTACAAATAAATGGAAATGCCCACATCCTGTCCTCATCTGGGAATGTGGCTCAGCTTGTGTTTTGGACCAAGAGCTAGCAGCCCCAAGATGGTTACCAGAATGCCTGGTTAAACAGGTTAATGACTTACCTCAAACCGGGGACGGAGGCCCTCTCCCTGAGTACAAATTTTCCCCTTTTTCGGATCCATCCAACAATCTGTGTGAGGATCCTGCTTAAGGCACTTCTGCTGAACAGGTTTGTGCACGGAGGCCTGGGCCCTCCACCTTCCAACATCATGGAGTACCTTCCCCCCCCTCCCCCCGTGAAGGCAAGGGAGGATCTTGGACTCAGGCTCCCACTAGTTGGAACCAGACTGCTGACTGCATGACTAAGGTGGCTTACCTCCGTGCCGAGGTTGACCATAAATTCAGAGGAGTTCATCAGCCTAAATGGGTATGTGTTAACAAGCCAAAGATTATTCCCCCTAGTACAAGTAAAGCTCTCCAAAATTGTTCTGCAACCCGTACGCATACCCAGGCGATGCATGTCTCTTGTTATGTGTCGGCCTCAATTTGTGTTAACAAGCAGGGAAAATGATTTTTTGAAGCCTCCCTAATTAAAACTCATGAAGCAGGGGGGACCACTATTCATTATACCCCCGTTCTCTTTGACCGGGGAGGAGAAGGCAAATACACCAAGCTACAGTAAGCTGGGTGCCAAGGCACTGTCGGAAAACCTTCTGACTGGCCCATTAAGGCCCCTACAGGGGTCTCTGATGGTAGAGGACCCACTTATTCTGTCAAGCATCCTCAGATAATCAAACTTTTGAAACCCCAAATCCCTGAGCTCACATATCATCACTTAATGTAGCCGAAATCCCAGTTCCCAGGTTTAGATACCAATACATTAGATATTTTGCAAACTACCTTCTCCTTCCTTAGTAATTCCAACCCCACCCTTGCTGGTAATTGCTGGCTCTGCATGACAACAGGGGCAAGCATTCCTATGGCAGTTCCTATTAATTTTACTATGGACAATGATAATACATGCCAACCCGGATTTCCCTTTAAAAAATAGCCTATAGGCACTTTTACATTATGTCTTTTAGGTGCGATGCAGAATAATACCTATGATATGGATTTTGGAATTACTTCCTTTGGAAATTGCTCAACAGTACAAAATTATTCCTCACCCATCCCATCTCTTTGTCCCCCCAATGGCACAGTTGTTATGTGTGGAGGAAATGTGGCCTTCCCCAGGCTTCCAGCGAATTGGACCAGTGACTGTGTTCTTGCCTTATTACTCCCTGATATAACTATTGTCCCAGGAGACGAACCTCTAGCCTAGACACCTTAGTCAAAAGACAGAGGCGGGTGATACAGGCCTTACCACTTATTGCCAGCCTTGGAATAACAGCTGCTGTGGTCACAGGTACACTGGCTTTGGCACGACTATACACCCTTACCATCGCATGTCTCAACAACTTAAAATGATGTACAAACTCTATCAGAAACCATTAAAGATTTGTAGGACCAAATAGACTTCCTGGCAAAAGTGTTCCTTTAAAACAGACGAGGCTTAGATTTGCTGACTGCTAACCAGGGAGATATTTGATTGGCCTTAGGGGAACGATGCTGCTTTTATGCCAATAAATCAGTCATAGTATGCACTAAATTTAAGCAGCTTCAAGAAGATCTAGAAAAGAGATGAAGAGAACTATTTGAAAATCCCCTCTGGACTAAGCTTAATGGATTTCTACCCTACCTTCTTCCCCTATTAGGCCCTTTGTTGGGTTTACGTTTAATGGTGACCATAGGACCCTGCATTATAAACAGTGTGGTACAATTTATTAAAGAACACATTAATATTATGGCCTCTAAGCCCATACAGATCCACTATCATCATCTGGAGATGGAAGACCACGCTGTCAACTTTTAAAAGGATGTTCTACCGTTCTCACAGGCTTATTTCTTAAGTTTACATCCCCACAGATCTCTCTTTCTTACATAAAACTATAAGTAAAAGCTCTGACAAATCATCTTCTGCCCTTGCCATAAGGGTTCGTCTCCATGGGCCCTTCGGCTTGGGGGAAGACGCACCCATGGAGTGAGGACGTTAGGCCATAATATCGGAGGGTGCAGGATGGACTGCAAAAGGATGGATCCACGGATCCCCAAACACAAGACCTCTGAGTGACACGCTCTGGTGCATGGCGGTTGGCATGCTTCCCCTTCAAGGCCATCTCCTCCAAAAACATGCCAAGGCCACCACGAAATCTGCTAATAAAGATGCTTGCTCGGATCAGGAGATATTCTAAGGCCTCCTAGACAAACAGAGCTTCTAACCCCCCCTAAAAACATGGCCAGTAAGGTAGGTCAAATAATTTATATAAGAAAGGGGGAGATGTCAGGGCCTAGAAGGAAGTTCTCCTTCAAAGAATAGCCTGACACTTACAAGAAAGAGCCCCCTGGGAGACATCCTGCCTGGGAGATATCCCACAACCATCTATCTCCCTGAGACATCCTGTCGCCATCTGTCTTCCTGAAATATCCTGAGGTTATCTAACCCTGTGAAGACATCCAGCAACTGCCGATAAGAGAGTTTCCCCATCGGCAGCATATAAACACCCTGTGAGAAAAATAAAAGTTTGCAGCTTGATCAGAACTCCTGTCTGGCTGTCATCTCTCCTGTCTCTTGTCCCTTCATTCCTCCCCAACTATTTTCGATGCCCACATTGATGTGTCCTGCCGGCCGGGACCCCTGGCACTAACCCATATCCTACTAGACTATGACTACTAATACTAATATGATGGAGGAAAATAACCCAAATAGAATAGAAATACAAGCAGTTCAGAGGAGGCATGGTGTATAGTTGGAGTTGCCTTTTGCATGATATAGGGTAGGTGTTATAAATCTAGCTAATTTTTAATTGAAATAATTCTCCATGTGTTTTTAAAGTTAAAAAATATGTGAATACCTGGCTCCCTTTCTCTGTAGCCTATTCACCACATGTATTTTATATGCATATATAGAATCCTACATGGTATCACACGTATATTCTTGTGAGGTGGCTGACTTAGCAGATTCAAATTGTGAGAAGAGATCATTTCTCCTAAACGCTGTTGGAACTGAAAATTCAACGTATGGGGGAGCCTCCTAGTAGAAAAACATTATACATTAATCCATGTTAAGTAAAATAAATATTTTCGCATCAGTGGATGATATATATTTCATGAAGAATTTCGTTTGGCATATATATTGCTACGTTTTATTGTCTGTGTTTGTGTTTTGTGTGTGTGTGTGTGTGTATATATATATATATATATATATATATATATATATATATACTCTCCATATTTTTCAAAATATAAAATATATGTGTCCTATATACACTACCTAAATTCATTCATGTTCATGTATGTGGATTCATAATCAACTTTTCACAAGATTATTCTCAGAAATATACATCCACCTGAAATACATATTTGTTTTCTAGTACTGAAAAGTAACTTCAGTGAATGGTGCATAAAATCCTAATATTTCTACAGTAGCTGACCCAGTTTAACATCAATGCAAATAGATTCCTATGGGACATGATGTGTATTTTGAAGTTTATTTTATTTAACACTGGTACATTACTATTTCTTCAGTTTATGCACACCATAGGATATATATTTCATCCACAGGTTCACAAATTAATAGGCATTTGTTTCACTTTCAATCATTTCCTGCTTCAGAACACATGTATTCCTCCAGGTTTCTTGACTGTTCTTCTCATGAGACTTCTTTCCAAACACATTTTTTTCGATTTCCATAAAAATTTGAAGCAAAACTCCCACACTCTTCATGATAAACCATAACCCTAAAATTACCATTAGATGTATAACTGGTTGGAATGAATGATTGTATATCAATATAAGATTTCCTGTATATTTTCAGATAACAATTCAATCCATTATTTAAAGTTGGAACCAGTTATATAATTTATGTTGAGTGTCTATATGGAAGAAGCTGAAGGCCATTTTAGAGGGTTTTGGTTTTAATTGTGGTCGTTTGTTGGTGGTTGGAAGAGATGACTGGGTCCACCTGGGCTTGAACACTGGTGTGATTCCCCATAAGACTGAGTTCTGGAACCGAACTCAGAGAAGTATTGCCATGAAGTCATGTTGCAATTTTAGGAGGCCACGTATGAGAGTCGCCCTAGGAAACTGAGTTCTAGGCCCAGGATGGCTTCCCACATCGCCATGGGAATCTCATCCAGGATATTACATGATTTTATTTTTAAAGAGTTGGCAGCCATAATTAAGAGACAAAACACACATGGATCTCACATTGTAGACCTCAATGGGCCTGGCTTCATGTGACCTTTTGCCCCCTCTTTGGGAAGCCTTTCCTGTGAGAGTTCTCCAGAGGTTTCATTCAAATAAGCTTCCTCAAAATTTTATGGTTCCTGGATGAATGGGAAACTCACAGTGGCTCCAAATTCATCCTTGAAAAATGGCGAGATAAATACCATGAAATTTTGGACATTCCCTTGACCAGGTGGCACTGGAAAACATTTCCATGTCCTATTGCTGATCAGGAGTATACCAGACAGTGCCTTGATTGACTGGGTTTCATGAAAATGCTGTAGAACAGAGATGCCCGTAATTTGGAGCCTTCTGAGTAGTGAGCCTAGAGTAGTGGTTAGCAAGTGTGTGATAATACATCTGTGCTGTGGCCATGGAGATCTGCCATTGGCTTCCAAATGTCCTGTGACTGACATGGTGCAGCCAGCAGACAATTATATAAAAAGGCATCTTGGTATATGGAGACGTTTCTGGGCAATGTTCAGAATCAGGTTGCTATGAACAAGGGCGCAAGCTATGTGGGATAGAAGCCTGGTTGGTGCGTTCTCCAGCAGACACTGACCAACCACATGTGACAGAATGCCGTGCAGCACTGCGACCCTTTTGAACTCCTTGTATTTTGTGAAGCCAATACCAAACTCCCATTGTAGCAGCAAGAAAGACCATTAAAAGTGGAGTATGACCAAAGGGCTTCACAGTCCACACGGGGAGAGGCTTAGCCCCAATGGCCATTGTTTACCTACAAAAAGAGAATTCATCACTGCTGCACCATGTTCATTGGAAAATAAGAACACATGTCCTTCAGGTCACATAGATGCATATCTAGCTTTGATGGTCTCACTACAATGGAAGCTAAAGCTACTGACAACAACATATATTTCAAGTGCCCAGCCTCAGAGGCAGTTTCTCAAAATGTCTTTAGGCCAGGAAACCTCTATATTCATAGACACAGGGTACAACTTTTTGTACCGCCAATACTAATTTATACGTCTTCAAAATATTGCTCCCAGAAATGGTTACGAGAAATACTCATGTCACCTGATCTACATATACATTGTATCACAGTAATATTCTGAACACAAAATGCAAAGGTCACACTTATGATTGTACCAAAACCTAAATGGAAAGTGAACCTGCATTACTAAAATCATCCATGTCCACTTGCCTAATGCTCTCAAATGTCAATCCTATTGATGACTACATATTTCTTTTTTCCTAAGATTATATAATTAAAGTCAACCCTGTTGAATGTGTAATCCTATCACTAACTTTATGCTTTGCCTGATTTCATAATGTCTCTATTGATATCTGCTTTCCTACATGTTTTCTACAGTTCATCATTGTGACTGACTCTTCACATGTGCTGACATTTACATTCACTCTCTATATGTAACCCTATTGCTAAAGGACTTTTTTTCCAAATCCAATATTCACTCTTCTTCCTAAACCTACCAACTATATTCCTAATCTTACTGACTATCCCGTTTTGAATGGATGTTCTTTTCTACATTCAAACATCCAAGTAAATGTCAGGTGAGCGTCGGAGGAAGAGACCACCCAGAATCTATCTCATGCAACAGCAAAGGGTTTATTGGGGGTCCAGGGTGCTGGTGCTCATACCTCACTTGAATAGAGCAGAGAGCACTGAGAACAGCTTAAGCAGAGCTTATATACTTTCCTTGAAGAGGGCAGGGAGGGAATTTTATTAATGGATCAGGGCGAGTGGGCAGTTTGCGCGCAATCGGGTGAGGGAGTGCATTCTGTAGTTTGGCCGTAGGGGACAGCACATTGTGGGAACAAGATTAGCAAACATTTCTCAAGATTTCAACAGTGTTTTGTTAAGCGTACAGAAAAACAGGAAGTGACAAGTGCCTATTTTATTAACCTTTCATTCCCCACTTCTTCTTCTGGCTACTTTTGGTCATAAAAGTGATAATTGGGGGGTGTCACATTTTATGTCTGCTAGTGGGGTATTAACATAAGTTTAACTTGTCCAATTTGAGATTGGAGAAAAGAAATTACATGGTTGAGCAAACAGAGTTTATAGTTAGCAATAATATGAGGAATACACAATTTGAAAGGGTTACCAGTCTTTTCCAGTTTCCAGCCAGAGTCTCAACAGGCCGCAGGCTTGAGATGAGAGGTATGGATCCAGGAAATGATTCTGTCTACCTTTACCGCTGTAGGTGTTATAAGTAGCACCTGGTATGGTCCTTTCAAGCGGGGTTCCAGGGATGACACCTGATGTCGTCTTACATAGAAGAAGTATCTTACTTGATGTTGATTTGGAGTCCTCTCGTCCCCAGGTTGTTAGGCAGTGGCCATCTGTTTTCACAGGTATCCTGAGTTCTTTCAAGAGCTTTAAGTCTGTCAAGCAAGGGGGTGTGAAAGGGATCGTTAGGTCTTAGAGTTGGAGTTAGGTCCCTTACTGGAGGAGGGGCACCATAGAAAATTTCATAGGGGGTGAGGTTACACAAAGAAACAGAGGGAGTATTTCTTGCATGAAACAGTTCATAAGGCAGTAGCATAGTACAATATTTTATGCCGGTCACTAAGCTTAATTTCGTTATGGTCTCTTTAATGGTTCTATTCATTCATTCTGCCTGTCCTGAACTCGGGGGTCTATAAGCACAATGTAACTTTCAATAAATCCCCAAGGTCCTGGCTAACCCCTGACTTATGTGGGTTATGAACGCGGGTCCATTATAACACCCTATTACTTTAGGCAGGCCGTATCTTGGAAAAATATCTCCCAGGATCTTCTTCACCACAATTTGCACTGTTTCTTTTTTTTTCTTTTTTTCCTTTTCTTTTTTTTTTTTTTTTTTTGGTGGGAAAGGCTTCAATCCATCTGAAAATGTATCTACAAAGACTAAGAGATATTTAAGTCCATAACTTGCTGGCTTTATTTCAGTAAAATACACTTCCCAGAATTGTCCTTGTCTGGTTCCTCATAGGTGCTTTCCTGCAATAAGCTTGGAAGGATAAGAATTAACCAATTGATGGACCTGACAGGCTTTTGTTAACCATTCAGTTATTTCCTTTAACTGTGAGTCGGTTAGTGGAAAACTCTGTTCTTGATCCTTCATGAATGAATGTAGTTTCTTTGAACTAAGGTGAGTGATTTGGTGTACATTATCTACTGACATAGTTAGAGCTGTGAATATAGGAGTTTTTACTGAAGGATTTAGAAATTCCACTTGGGGGCCTTCAGGGTTAAAAGTTATTTTGGCCTGGAGCTTGCTGAGCAGAACTCTGCCCATCAATGGGGCCGGGCATTCTGGAATTACTAGGAAGAAGTGATGGATTTTTCCTTTCCCCTGGTCCCAGGTCCTCTTAGTTGTCCAAGCCCGATATTTACTGCAATTAGCCCCTTGAATTAGAGACCTTTTATTTGATACAGGGCAAAATGGGGCCTTAATGGATGAGTATATTGCCCCTGTATCCACTTCAATGTTTACTGGAGTGCCCTCCACTTCAAAAGTTAACCTGAGCTCGGGGAGGGGATCTGATCCCCAACTTTCTTAGTCATCCTCCAGAGTCAGAATGGCTGGCTGGCGTGGCTGTCTCTTTCTAAGGCTCTCTTTGGCCCAGTGTCCTTTTTCTTTACAGTAGGCACATTGATCTGAGGCCAGGGGTGGCCTCTAGTTTGGGCCCAGGTATCCCTTCCTGTCTCCATGTTTCTTATTTCTGGCCTATTTGTTGTTGTGACCAGGACCTTAGTCAATTCCTTAGTCTGTCTTTTGTTTCTTTTATCCTCCCTTTGCTTCCTTATCTTCTTCAGTTTCTCTCGTATAGTATACCTTTTTGGCTTCGCTGACTAAATCTCTCAAAGTCATATCTTGTAATCCATCTAAGTGTTTTAAATTTCTTTAAATATCCAGGGCAGCTTGCCTAATAAAGGCCATCATGACAGATGCCTTTTGAGCCTCTGCCTGAGTATCAAAAGGAGTATATCTCCTATATGCCTCCATAATTCTCCCTAGAAACATAGAGGGAGATACGTCAGGCCCTTGAATAAACTCTATTACCTTGGCCAAATTAGTTGGTCGCCTAGCAGCCACTAAGATACCCGCTATTAGAGCCCGGAGATAAGTGAACAGATGCTCCCTACCTTCAAAGGTATTGGGGTCCCTGTTTCGTCGATTCTAGGGAAAGCCGGGTTGAATATGTTGGGAAGTTGTGTCAGTCACCCACCTGGTCTGAGGATATTATTTTCTAGCTTCCAGGAGGATTCTCTTTTGTTCCTCTGTCATGAAGAGAGTCCCTAGGTGTTGTTGGCAGTTATTCCAAGTAGGCTGGTGTGAAAACATCTATGAATCAACCACACCTGAGAGACGAGTGGGGTCCTCGGTAAAAGGGGGATTGTTATTTTTCCAGTTATATAGGTCTGAAGAGGAGAAAGGCCAATACTGGTAGGCTTGCATTTTTTCCCCATGACCATCATCAATCATTGGCACATAGGGACGGAGGGGGAGCATCACGGGAGTTCCAGGGTTTTCAATCATTCATTGCCTGTGAGTTCCTTTAGCCGGGCCAGGTTCCTCCAGGGGAGGAGGGGCTGTGTGTGCCACGGGGGAGTTTTCTGGAGGGTGCTGGGCTGGCTTAGCCTCCTCCAATGGCGGAGAGGCTGAGTCAGCAGCAGGGGAATCACTTAGAGGGTGTTGGGGGTTGGGAGACCAGGGCAAGGGATAAGGAGAGGGATGAGAGTCCAGTAGAGTTAAATCTTGTGACTTAGGCAGAAAAGAGGGTGGAGGAGGAGGAGGAGCAGAGGGTTTGAGAGATCGTGGGGGAAAGATTAGGAGCGGGGGCAGGGGCAAAGAAAGGCTTCACCCATGGAGGAGATTTGCAGAGGTAATGCCGGGTTAAGATATATGGCTTTTGATCTGGATGGCTATGTGGCCCTTCCTGAAAGACAATATCTCTGACTTTTTAAATTACTGAGAAGTAGTAAAATTCTTCTAAGGGCCATCCGAATCCAAAGGTGGGCCATTCTGAGGCACAGAGAGTCTGCCAGGTCCAGCGGTTTACTGAAAAAGAAAGATTCTGAGCCCTTAAGCGGAATTTGGTCCAGTGATCAAGGGTCAGGGACAGAGGCATTGAAGTGCTCTTTCCCATAATGAAAAATGCACAAACAGTAAAAGCAACGACACATGACACAGACAAGACAAGACAATAAAGACAGGCAATGGACGTCCAACACTGAGACAAGGACTGAGTAGCCGGCAATACCTGATGGGCTGGCAATACCGAATCTGAAACAAAATATCACTGAGTTAAGGAGACTATTGTTCCTCGATTTTCAGAGTCCTCTGGGGTGTCCCTCAGGGTGGTTGCCTGTGGCTCTGTGACACATCTGTCAGCCACCGTGAGAGAGAGCTCACGCTCTTTATTGACAGCCATTTTGCCAAGACCTAACCTGAAACCTGACACCAGAAAGAGGCGCCTTACGAATCCCGAGAGGAGCCTGTTGGGGTCTCTCGTCCGCTGCTCCCAGAACTCGGTGGAACCTCCATATGTAAAGGTCGGACGAGTGTCAGGCGAAGAGACCTCTAAGAAACTGTCTCATGCAAAAGCAAAGGGTTTATTGGGGGTCCAGCATGCTGGGGCTCAGAGCTCACTTAAATATAGCAGAGAGTCCTGAGAACAGCTTAAACAGGGCTTATATACTTTCCTTGGGGAGGGCAGGGAGGGAAGTTAAGTATACAGAAAAACATGAAGAGACAACTACCTATTTTACTAACTTTTCACTAACGACTATACTTTGCCAGATTTCCTAATGTCTCTATTGATATCTATTTTCCTACATACTTTTCCCAGTTAATCTTTGTGACTGACTCTTCACATGTGCTGACATTTACATTTACTCTATACCCGAAAAGCTATAGCTAAAGAACTTTTCGTGCAAATTCTATACTCACTATCCTTTCTAAACTAACGACTATCTTCTTAATCTTACCGACTATCACTTTTTGACTGGATGTTATCTTTGACAATCAATCATCCAAGGCACAAGGTCCAATGTAATTGTATATCGATGTACCTGAGACATCTGTGCAGAAAATATATCAAAGCTAAGTATCACAATCAAGGTCCTAATACACTTCTGGGTTTTAAATCTTACCTAGATTTCTGTTTTCATACTTATATTTTACCTATATATTCTTGTAATTATCGCAGGTTATCAATACCATTTTTCATCCAGCTGAATGATTCCTAACCCAAATCAAACCTGTTACTAACCCTAACCATTCACTGTTGCCTCAATCTAACTTTACAGAAGAGCAGGGACAGAGATGGTCTTACAATACAAAAATGTAGGATTCATTCCAACTACTGAGAAACTCAAAGGTCCATGCAAAAATGATCCCTGCAGAAGTTGTAGGCAGCTATGTAGGAACTGAGAGAGCAAAAGTCATCTTCCATTGTAAAAAACCTGGTCAGGATGAAGGAATGTGTCTGAATCAGCCTCTGTCTTCTTAATTTAGAGAAGAAGGACCAAACCAGGCCTGTGTTGAGAGCTGTTCCCGGGTGCCTATGGTTGATATACCATTCTAAGTTGTGAAAGTGTCACAGGAAGTAGGGGCAGCCTCAATTTCATGGGACCCTTTGAAACAACTGTTAGGACAACGTGGTTGCCAAGGCAGTGACCTTATTCAATTCCTGAAGGAAGTGACCTCACCTAACATCCTTAGTGACAGAACTCTCTGAACTTGGGATCCAGGAAGCCAGTCACCCAAATCCACTCCCAGTCCCACTCTCAGGGGTCTCAATTTCTTGGATTTACCAAGGACAGATTTAGTCTTTCTTGGTACATACTGATGTGAGGATGGCCAAATGCCAGAAAGCTCTGAAAAGTCGCCTTTACTGAGAAAGCAGGTATTGGATCACCGCTGGCTCCTCAGTACTTCACAATGTTGACCAAAGAGACCAGATCTGAGACAGGACAGGACATTTTGGGGGAAGAAAATATGGCCCACAATCAGAGAAACTCTGGATAGTCACAGACCTACTTTCGGGAAGGAGGTGCCTTTGTGGGTGTGGGTGTGAGTTTGTGGATTTGTCTCATGTTCTCAGAATAGGTAGGAAAGTCGGTATGTTTGGTTTGGTGTAGACTGTTTCGAGTAAGTCGTTTGACAAGGCGATTGTTTGTATGTCTGTGTATCCCACGGTGTCCATGGTTGTAGACATTAGAAAAGAGAATGCATCAATTGATATGTCCTGTCTAGTTGAAAGCTTCCCAGCATTCATCACGCCCAATTTATGAATGGATTTCAGCTTGCCTTATCGATGGGCAACACTTGCTATCTTTCAAAGTTTCTGCTTTCTTCCTGAATTCTGGCCACTGTCCAGAATAGGCTCATGGTTTTGTGTACAATATATGTACCACTTCCAAGCCCTGTGACATCGTCATGTACTGGATAGCTGAAGGGAATGGCGAGCAACTCAGAAAACTCTGATACCAGTGTGATCAGGATAGTCTCAGTGGAGAAAACCTTTGGGCCTTTTAATTATCAATTGTTCTGCTGCCCTCAATGTCTGAAAGGTCTTTGCCTCAGGCCACCTTTTTTTGATGCCTGAAAAAAACTGTTTTCACATGGAAATGAATGGGCATCACCTGAAGCTTTTTGCTTAATTCCTTTGGAAAGGATGTGTCTGAATCAGCCTTTTGGCCCTGTGTGAGGCTTAGGCTTAGATTCTCAGCACCTGATGGATCTAAAGAAAGATTCCATGTGTGCATCCAAAACCAAAATAGCCAAAAGAGCAGTCATTCTGCATGAAGTCTCTCCCCTTCCTTTGTGAGGTTCCAGACCTAAATCAAGTTAGAATAGGAATGCTTTGGGTCAAATAATTTCTTCAAAGCCCTGCAGAGGCTAGCCCATAGGTGCTTGGGTTTCCTCATGTCTCCAATTCAGACAAAGAATCTAAACCCCACAGTAGTCCTCAAATTGGAGAAGCAGAGAAGTATTAACAGCAGGCCTATGTGATCACACCAGGTTCACAGGAAGGGTGTCCAAGCCACCCTGATTTTAGGCAAATTAGGGGCAAGGGAGATTATTTTGGAGACTGTCTTGGTCTGCGCCCCTCATCGAAACATCCAACCAGAGGTTATGAATAGTGTTTATATGAAATATCATGAGGACCATGTGGGAGTGTGTTGGTTTTAATTGTGGTCATTTGTGTGGTGGTTGGAAGAGATGACTGGGTCCACCTTGACATGATCTCTGGTGTGATTCCCCTAAGAGACTGAGTTCTGGAACTGACCTCAGAGAAGTATTGCCATGAATTTTGTTGGGATGTTAAGAGACTACGCATGAGAGTCACCCTTGGAAACTGAGATGTATGCCCAGGTTGTATTTCCACAAAGCACTAGGAATCACAGCCAAGATATCACATGATTTTATTCTGAAAGACTTGGCAGCCATAGTTGAGAGTCAAAACACACATGGACCTTACATTGTAGACATCAATGGGCCTGGATTCACGTGACCATTTAGCCACTCTTTGGGAAGCCTTGCCTGTGAGAATTCTCCATTGTCTTTTATTGACATGAGCTTCCTCAAAATTTATTGGTTCTGGATTGATTTGAAACGCACAGTGCATACAACTTCATCTTTCAAAAATGGCTAGATAAATACCAAGAAATTTTTGAAATTCCCATGACCAGGTGGCACTAGAGAACCTTTGGATGTCCTGTTGCTGATCATGAGTATACCAGACAGTGCCTTGATTGACTGGGCTTCATGAAAATGGTGTAGAACAGAGATGCCAATAAATTGGAAGCTGCTGAGTCCTGGGCCTAGAGCAGTAGTGGGCAGGTGTGTGATAAAACATTTGTGGTGGGGCCATGTGGATCTGCCATTAGCTTCCAAGTGTCTTGTGACTGAAATGGTGCAGCAAGCAGTCCCTTCAATGTAAAGGCATCTTGTAATATTGAGAAGTCTTAGGGCAAGTTTCAGAATCAAGTTGCTATGGTCAATGGGGCAAGCTATGTGGGATAGAAGCATGGTTCATGCATTGTCCTAGAGAAACTGACCCACCACACGTGACAGAACTCCCTCCAGCACTGTGTCCCAGTTGACCTCTTTGTATTTTGTGAAGCAAATACCAAACTCCCAGTGAAGCCGCAAGAAACACCATGAAAATTTTAGGATCACAAAATGGCTTCACAGTCCACACGGGAAGACACTTAGACCCAGTGTCCACTGTTTAGCTACAAATTGCAAATTCAGCACTGCTGCTCATGTTCAGTGGAAAATAAGAAACAATGTCCTCCAGATCACATAGTTGCAGACCCACCTTTATTGGTCTCACTAGAAACGAAGCTAAAGCACTTGACAACAACATATGTTTCAAGTGCCCAACCTCAGAGGCAGTTCCACAAGAAGTCTTTAGGCCAGAAGAGCTCCAGTGTGTGGAGTGTTTACCCTGTCCCTTACTTTTGGAAACTCCTTAGCATATTCCATTCCAGATATGCATTCACAGATTTTCTAACTCTTCTCCTCTAATTTTGTCTTACGTGGGGAGTAGGTAATGTCAAGCCATTGTTCTGGATGACAGTGGGAACAATTATTTGTAGCACATATTTGCATACACATTGGATTCATTTTACAATTTTCCAGTCAAAATAGTGAATCCCTCACACTAACCCCTACGCTACTAAACTCTGACTACTAATCATAATATGATGGAGAATAATAACCCAAACAGAATTGAAATAAAAGCAGTTCAGAGGAGGCATCGTGTATAGTTGGACTTGCCTTTTGCATTATATAGGGTAGGAGTTATGAATCTAGTCAATTATTTGGTTGAAAGAATTCTCCGTGTTTTTTTTATATGCACATATAGAATCATACCTGGTATCACACGTATATTTTTGGTGAGGTGGCTGACTTGGCATATAGAAATTGTGAGAAGATATCACTCCTTCTAAAAGCTGTTGGAACTGAGAAGATATCACTCCTTCTAAAAGCTGTTGGAACTGAGAATTCAACCTATGGGTGATCCTCCTATTTGAATAGCATTATACATAAATCCATGTTCAGTAAAATGAATATTTTTGAATCTGTGGATGATATGTATTTCATGATGAATTTTGATAGGCATATGTAATGCTACTTTTTAATGTCTCTCTGTGTGTGTCTGTGTATATATATATATATATATATATATATATATATATATCCTCCAGATTTTTCAAAATATGAAATATATGTGTCTTATTATGCACTCCCAAATTTCATTCATATTCATGTATGTGGATTTATAATCTACTTTTCAAAAGATTATTCTCAGAAATATTCATCCACCCGAAATACATTTTGGTTTACTAGTACTGAAAACAATCTTCAGTAAATGGTGCATAGAAATCCTAATATTTTGACATTGCAAGATGGCCATGAATAGAGTGCATCACACCCTTTGTACTGCGCCACTTCATATGTGAATAAGGAGTTAGAATGACGAAAAAGTATCTTGTTAGGATCTTACAGAAAAATGGGTGTGCCTGGAACCTAGAAGAATGATTTCCACCACCAAGGTCCTGTAATTGAGTCTCAAACAAGAGCCAACTATGCGACCAAAGATCTGGGGTGACTGATCCGTGCGGCCCGTGCCATGGCTACAGACGGCGGGCCTCCACTGAGAAGCGACCAGCATGCAGGGAGAAACGTTGCTGCAAATTCTGTGGAATCCGGCTGGCTCACGCGCCACTGAGCCCGGGGCTGAGCTCGGGATTTCAGATGGGGAAGAAAGCGCTACAGTTCTATCCCCCACAACCGAAATTCCATCGAGGAAATCAACGGCCACCATCTTGGAGAGCTGAAGTATCCACCGCCACTCTCCGACAGATTGCAACAACAAAACAGGTGTGTGTTACTCAGCTTATCTCCCATACAGCAGGTAATTTCCAAAAATTCTCTCTTAGGCTTTCCGGGGGAGGGATTACCAGAGAAAGCCTTCACAAAGACAGGGGGAAAACTAGTGGCACCTGACCCTCAACTTCCCCTCCCATCACCGGTGAAAACGAAACTTGTCTAGCCAGCGCAATGGGTGGGGCAAGCGAAAAAATTCAAAACAATAGAATGCCAGGGTTCCCAATAGACACCCTCCACACCCAAGAAACGGCAGGCAAAGAGTACAGTTTGATCTGCCAAGAGGCATCACTCAGGGGAAATCTGGTGTAGCAGGGGAAATCAGGACTCGCAGAGGAAACCAGGGGACTAGAGGACAGACCCGCTTGACTAGGCGGCTGGAGAACGCCTGCCCACCAGCAACCAATCACCCGCTGGCTGCCTGCACAATTGGGCAGCTAGAGATCACCCGTCCGCCGGTGACAGCCCATTCGCTGATTGCACGACTGGATGGCTGGAGACCGCCCGCCCGCCAGCGACCGGGAGGTGAAACCAACCAGAGACAGTCCAGTCCCACCCCCCTATTCAAACACCCCGGCAAGGAGCCTGGGGCCCGCCATAGCAGACAGGTGACATCACTGGAGCTCAGCTGTCGGAATTCCTTCCAAGCGGAATCCACTTTTGCAGGCATAGTCTACAAACACAAAAGAGAGACAACAGAGATATACAAAACCAAAACAAATCTATTGAAGAGAGCAGAAACACAGCAATCAATAGAGCTGAAAAGTAATGTGAACATCATGAAAAAACAAGGGAAAAAAATTTTACAGGAAGACCGAGAAGCATCAGAAATAGGGATAGGGAAAAAACTCAAGGCATACCTAACTCAGATGGAAAGGGATATTAGAGAAGACATGAGGCAGCAAGTCCAAGCAATAAAAGTATATTTTGAAAATCAAATAAACAAACAAATTCAAATGGCAAAGAACGAGCTTTACCAGGAGATAGAGATCTTAAAAAGAAATATCAAACAGTAATCCTAGAAATGCAGAAAACTATAAACCAAATTAAAAACTCAAACGAAGAATATTACAAATAGACTAGATCAATTAGAAGTTAGAACATCAGATAATGAAGACAAAGTTTATCAACTTGAAAAGAATAGAGTAAACACAGAAAAGATGCTTAAATCCCATGAGCAATCTATTTAAGAGATATGGGATGTCATAAAAAAAAACAAATTTGAGTGTCATCTGGATAGAAGAAGGCATAGAGATTCAAACCAAAGGAATGGACAACATATTAAATGAAATATTTCTGGAAAATTTCCCAGAGATGAAAGATGGAATGAATTGCCAAATCCTGGAAGCCTACAGGACCCCAAGCATTCAAAACCATAATAGACCAACTCCAAGACAAATAATTATGAAGATAGCCAGAACAAGGACATACAGAACAAAGAGAGAATATTAAAAGCTAGGAGAGAAAATAGGCAGATTACATTCAGGGGTAAACCAATAAAGTTAACGACTGATTTTTTATCACAAACTTTGAAAGCAAGAAGATCCTGGAAAAAAGTATTTCAAACGCTCAAAAATAATGGATTCCAACCAAGAATACTGTATCCAGCAAAATTAAGCTTCAGATTTGACAATGAAATTTAAGTCTTTCACGATAAACAAAAGCTAAAAGAATTCACAGCCAGAACACCAGCAGTGCAAAGCATTTTGAGCAAAATACTACAAGAAGAGGATTTGAAAAGTAATGCCTGAAACTAGCAGCGGGAGGTATCTCAGTAAAGGGAGAGGAAAATAACCAAAAAGTAAAAACTAACCAAAATAAATAAATAAATAAATAAATAAACATGACTGGAAGTACAAATCATATTTCAATTGTAACCTTAAATGTTAATGGCCTAAACTCACCAATCAAGAGACATAAGCTAGTAACCTTGATCAAAAAAGAAAAAAATCCAACAATATGCTGCCTTCAGGAGACTCATATGACAGGTAAAGACATACAGAGGCTGAAATTAAAAGTTTGGGAAAAATCATACCACTCACATGACCCTCGGAAGCAAGCAGGAGTGGCCATACTCATATCGAATAAAATCAACTTCAACCCTACGTTAATCAAAAGGGATAAAGAAGGACACTATATACTGTTAAAAGGAACCTTGCACGAACAATGCATAACCATTATCAATTTGTATGCACCAAACAATTGAGGTGCAACACTCAAAAAACAAACTCGCCTCAAGTTCAAGAGTCAAATAAACTACAACACAATAATTATGGGTGACTTCAACACACCGCTCTAGCCATTAGACAGATCCTCTAGACAAAAACTGAATAAAGAAACTATAGAATTCAACAGCAAAATCAGTAACCTAGACTTCACCGACATATATAGAATATATCAACCATCAAAAAGTGGATACACGTTCTTCTCAGTAGCACATGGATCCTACTCAAAGGTAGACCATATATTATGCCATAGGGCAATTATTAGTAAATATAAAGTCGTGGAGATAATACCATGCACCATATCTGATCATAATGGAATGAATCTGGAAATCAATGATAAAAGAAGGAAGGAAAAATCCTACATCACATGGAAAATGAACAACATGCTACTGAATGATAAATGGTTTACAGAAGACATAAAGGAGGAGATAAAAAAAATTCGTAGAGACAAATGACAATACAGACACAACACACTGGAATCTATGGGACACAATGAAAGCAGTTTTAAGTGGGAAATTCATTTCTTGGAGTTCTTTCCTCAAAAAAAAAAAAAGAAAAAAACAGCAAATAAATGAACTCACACTACACCTCAAAAACCTAGAAATGGAAGAGCAAAACAACAGCAAATGTAGTAGAAGACAAGAAATAATTAAAATTAGAGCAGAAATTAAGGAAATTGAAACAAAAAAAAAATTGAAAATATTGATAAAAATAAAGTTGGTTCTTTGAAAAAATAAATAAGATTTATAGACCCTTCTCCATGCTAAGGAAGAGAAGAAAAGAGAGAACTCAAATTACTAACATACGGGATGAAAAAGGCAATATCACAACAGACACTACAGAAATAAGAAGATAATTAGAATGTATATGGAAAACCTATGTTCCAATAAAATAGATGATAGTGAAGATATCAATAAACTTCTTAAGTCATGCGATCTGCCCAGATTGAGTCAGGAAGACAGACACAATTTAAACAGAACAATAACAAAGGAAGAAATTGAAGAAGCCATCAAAATACTACCAACAAAAAAAAGCCATGGACCTGATGGGTATACAGCAGAGATCTACATAACCTTCAAAAAGGAATTAATACCAATACTTTTCAAGCTATTTCAAAAAATAGAAAAAGAAGAAACTCTTCCAAATTCATTCTATGAGGCCAATATCACCCTGATCCCAAAACCAGACAAAGACACTCATAGAAAGAAAACTACAGACCAATATCTCTAATAAACTTGGATGCAAAAATTCTCAATAAAATCTTGGTGAATCGAATACAAAAGCATATCAAAAAAAATTATGCACCATGATCATGTAGGATTCATCCCTGTGATTCAAGGCTGGTTCATTATACGGAAATCAATAAATGCTAATCACCACATCAATAGACTTAAAGACAACAACCATATGATCATCTCGATAGATTCAGAAAAAACATTCGACAAAGTTCAACATCCCTTTATGTTGAAAACACTAGAAAAACTAGGGATAACAGGAACTTACCTCAAGATTGCAAAAGCTATATATGATAAACCTCAGGCTGGCATCATCCTAAATTGAGAAAAGCTGAAGGCATTCCCTCTAAAATCTGGAACAAGAGGGATGCCCTCTATCACCACTTCTATTTAATTTAGTTCTTGAAATACTAGGCATAGCAATTAGACAGACAAAAGAAATTAAAGGCATAAAACTAGGAAAAGTAGAACTTAAATTATCGCTATTTGCGGATGACATGATAATATATTTAACAGACCCAAAAGGGTCTACAGAGGAACTGCTAGAGTTAATAAATGAATTCAGCAAAGTGGCAGGATATACAATCAACTGGCATAAATCAAAGGCATTGCTGTATATCAGCAGCAAAACTTCTGAAATGGAAATGAGGAAAACCACTCCATTCAAAATATCCTCAAAGAAAATAAGATAATTGGAAAAACAATTAAATAGTTGGGAAACAACCTAACAAAAGAGGTGAAAGATTTATAAATGAAAACTACAGAACCCTAAAGAGATAGAAGAGATCTTAGAATATGGAAAAATATACCCAATTCATAGATAGGCAGAAATAACATCATCAAAATGGCGATAATACCCAAATTCTCTACAGGTTTAAATTGATGCCAATCAAAATCCCAACGACATTTCTTGTAGAAATGATAAAGCAATCATGAAATTCATATGGAAAAACAAAAGACCCAGAATAGAAACAGCAATTCTAAGCAGGAAGTTTGAATCTGGAGGTATAGTGATACCAGAGTTCAAACTGTACTACAAAGCAATAGTAACAAAAACAGCATGGTACTGGTACCAAAACAGGCAGGTAGACCAATGGAACAGAATAGAGGGCACAGAAACCAATCCACAAAATTACAACTTTCTTATATTTGATAAAAGGGGCTAAAAACCTGCAATATACGAAGGATAGCATCTTCAACAAATGGTGCTAGAAAAATTGAAAATCGATATGCTACAAAATGACACTGAATCCCTTTCTCTCGCCAAGCAAGGAAGTTAACTCAAAGTGGATCAAGGAGCTAGATATCAAATCAGAGACACTGCATCTGATAGAAGAAAAAGTTGGCTACGATCTACATACTGTGGGGTCGGGCTCCAAATTCCTTAATAGGACACCCATAGCCCAAGAGTTAATAACAAGGATAAATTAATGGGACTTACTTAAACTAAAAAGTTTTTTTTTTCTCAGCAAGAAAAACAATAAGAGAGGTAAATAGAGAACCTACATCCTGGGAACAAATTTTTACCCCTCACACTTCAGATAAAGCCCTAATATCCAAAATATACAAAGAACTCAAAAAATTAAAAAATAAGATAACAAATAACCCAATCAACAAATGAGCCAAGGACCTGAACAGACACTTCACAGAGGAGGACATACAACCAATCAACAAGTACATGAAAAAATGCTCACAATCTCTAGCAGTCAGAGAAATGCAAATCAAAACCACCCTAGGATACCATCTCACTCCAGTTAGATCGGCAGCCATTAGGAAGTCAAACAACAGTAAGTGTTGGCGAGGATGTGGGGAAAAGGGGACACTTGTACACTGCTGGTGGGACTGTAAATTGGTGCAGCCAATTTGGAAAACAGTATGGAGATTCCTGGGAAAGCTGGGAATGGATCCACCATTTGACAAAGATATCACCCTTCTTGGACTATTCTCTGAGCATCTTAAAACAGCGTACTATTGGGATACTGCCACATCAATGATCATAGCGGCACAATTCACAATAGCTAGACTGTGGAACCAACTTAGATGCCCTTCAATAGATGAATGGATAAAAAAATGTGGAATCTACACACAATGGAGTATTACGCAGCACTAAAAAATTACAAAATCATAGAATTTGCAGGGAAATGTATGGCATTAGAGCAGAATATGCTAAGCGAAGCTAGCCAATCCTTAAAAAACAAATGCCAAATGTCTTCTTTGATATAAAGAGAGCAACTAAGAACAGAAAGAGAGGAAGAGCATGAGGTAAAGATTAACATTATACAAAATGAGTGAGGGGAGAGAAAGGGAGAGAGAACAGAAAGCATATGGAAATGGTAGGAAACCCTCAATGATACACAAAATTACACATAATAGGTTGTGAGGGGAAATGGGAGGGAAATAATGGAGAGAATTAAACAACAGCACATGAGGTAGAGAGGGAAGATGGGAGGGGAGGGGAGGGGGGATAGTAGGGGATAGGAAAGGTAGAAGAATACAACAGTCACTAATATGCCATTATGTAAAAATGTGAATGTGTAACCAATGTATTTCTGCAATTCTTATTTGGGGAAAAAAATGGGAGTTCATAATCCAAATGAGAAAAATGTATCAAAGATGATATATCTTGAACTTTGTAATGTTTTGAATAACCAATAAAAATAAATAAATAAATAAAGGTTTAAAATTCAGTGGGAAGAAATCAGCTAAAGAAGTGTTGAGATGCATTCATTTTTCTTAGCAGAAACTTTGTTTTGTGTAGTTGTAACTATCACAAATTTATTTTACCAGAAATTTGGCTTTTGAAAATGCACATAAATTGAGATTAAAGGATAATTCACCTACCTTCATGAAAAATTCATAGCATTTCCTATATTTTTCATATTTCATTTTTTTAGTTAATATTTTGTCATGGACCAGGTCTAGCCTTAGGCTATTCTTCCAGAATACTACCTCATCTGACAAGTTGGTACAATGTGTTGGATTTTTCTTTTCTTCTTTTATTTAATTGTTTCTAGCTAATAATGTGTATTTCTCCTTATCTTTATTTGGACATACATACCCAACTATATCTTTGCATTTTATGTTTTACTGGGGAAGAGACTCATCAAAAGCTTTTTGTTATATGTATTAACAATCAAACATTCAGAGCATGCAATTATTCTTAATTTTGCATGAAAATATCTTTGCACAATTTTTCTTATAAAGATTTAGAATTATTAATAATGTCCCTGCTGTAATAAGTAACTACTTACAAGAAGAATTAAACAATTGACTTTATATCAATTATGAATATGAAAAGTACTAAAATAAATATTTGGCAATTAATACACAATTGATAGAAATTGAAATCACGAGAAAGCCATTTAAAATGTCAGTGCATATGGTCCTTAAATAATAGGTTTTTTAAAAATTTTTTCTCTAATTCATAAGATATATTATGCCATATTTTCACTTAATGTGATATAAAACCTTAAATTATCAGTATAGATAAATAAGAAAGAAACCTGTTTACTTAAATATGTTTAATTGATTTTCACTGTAAGATGTTAATTCTGGAAGACTTGAGAATTAAGAAAGATATGGTCTATATTATATCTAACAGGCTAATCAAAGTACTTTTAAATATAAATGTATATATACATATATAATATATGTAATGCATATGCATGAATATAGATACATATATATAATAAATGTATAGTGATATATCTATCATGTGATTATAATTTTAAAGTTTTCTCAAGAAAAAAGAATGACTATAAAAAACAGTCTTAAATTTAAATTTCATAGCAAGATACTGTTTGTAATGACATGAGAGAAAAATTGATATGGATGGAAAATGAAAAAGGAAGAGAGAGAAGGGGGAAAATGAGGAAGAAAGTGAGTAAAGAAGAGGGAGAGGCATATTCGATGTTAAGAAAAAAGTGGAGGGGCTGGGTTTATGGCTCAGTGGTAACATGATTGTCTAGCATGTGTGAGGCACTGGGTTCTATTCTCAGCACCACATAAAAATAAACAAAATGAAGGTCCATCAACAACTGAAAAACAAAAAATGAAAAAGTAGAAATATTACCAAAATTCCAAGCTTTGTTGAATGTTAAATAAAAAACAATATGTTAAATAGCCTTATGTAATTTCTAGACTCCCCAAAATAGTCATTAAATGTTAGATCATTAGTGCTATAACTAAAAATCCATTGTTCCTTCCTCTACATTCTGTGGCATGCTAGTACTAAAATAAATTGTATTATAACACCAAAAAAAAAAAAAAAGCCAAATCATAATATTTCTACAGTAACTGACCCGAGTTTAACATCAATGCAAGTAGATTCCTATGGGACATGATGTGCATTTTGACGTTCATTTTTATTCAACAGTGGAACATTACTATTTCTTCAGTTTATGCACATCATAGGATACATATTTCATCCACAATTTAGCAAATTTATACTCATTTGTTTAACTTCAAATCACTTCCTGCTTAAGTACCCATGTATTCCTCCATGTTTCTTGACTGCTCTTTTCATGAGACTTCTTTACAAACACATTATTTTCGATTTCCATTATCATATTTGAAGCAAAACACCCGTCATGATAAACCATAACCCTAATATTACCATTAAATGTATAAGTGGTTGGAAAGAATGATTGTATATCAATATAAGATTTCTTACTTAGTTACAGATATCAATTCAATCCATTATTTAAAGTGGAACCAGTTATATTATTTATCCACAGTATGGGCTATTCATGTATTATCTCTATATTCATAGACACAGGGTACACCTCTTTGTACCCCCAATACTAATTTATACGTCTTCAAAATATTGCTCCCAGAAATGGTGGAACAAATACATGTAACCTGATCTACATATACATTTTATCACAGTAATATTCTGAAGAGCAAAAAGCAAAGTTCACACTTATGATTGTACCATACCTAAATGGAAAGTGAACATGGATTACTAAAAATATCCACGTCCAGGTTGCCTAATGATCTCAAATGAAAATCCTATTGGTGACTACATATTTGTTTCTTCCAAAGACTATATATTCAAACTCAACCCTGTTGAATATGTCTAAAGCTGTCACTCACTTTTCACTTTGAATGATTTTGTAATGTGTCTATTGATATCTGCTTTCCTACATATTTTCCCCAGTTCATCATTGTGACTGAATCTTCACATGTGCTATCACTAACATTCACTCTCTAACCGAAACCCTATTGCTAAAAAACTTTGGTCCAAATCCTATATTCACTCTTCTTCCTAAACCTACCTACTGTCTTCCTAATCCTACCGACTATCCCTTTTTGACTGGATGTTCTCTTCTACATTCAATCATCCAAGGTACAAGGTCCTATGCCATTGTATATCGATTTATCTGAGACATCCGTGCAGAACGTAATTCAATGCTAAGTATCCCAATCAAGGACCCAATGACCTTCTGGGCTTCAATTCTTACTTAGATTTCTCTTTTCGTTCATATATTTCACCTCTATATTCTTGTAAATATCGCAGATTCCCAATACCATTGTTCATCGAGCAGAATTGTTCCTAACCAAAATTGAAAATGTTATTAATACTAACCATACACTCTTCCCTCAATCTAACTTTACAGAAAAGCAGTGACAGTGTTGGTCTTACAATTCAGGAATGTATGGGATCTTCCACCTGATGAGAACCTCAAAGGTATGTGCAGAAATGATCCCTGGAGAAGATGTAGGCAGCTATGAAGGACCTGAGAGAGCAAAAGTCATCTTCCATGGAAAACAACCTGGTAGGATGAAGTTTGGTGTCTGAATCAGCCTCTGTCTTCTTAATGTAGAGAAGACGGACCAAACCAGGCCTTATGGAGAGCTGTTGCTGAGAGCCTATGGATTATATCTCATTCTAACTTATGAAAGGGTCACAGGAAGTAGGGGCAGCCTCCATCTAAAGGGACCATAAGAAGCAACTGTTAAAACAAAGTGGTTGCCAAGGCAGTGACCTCATTAACTTCCTGAAGGAAGTTACCTCACCTCACTTCCTTGGTGTTGGAACTCTGTGAACTTGGGATCCAGGAAGCCAGGCACCCCGAGCCAGTCCCAGTCCCAGTCCCAGTTGTCTCACTTGTTTGGATTTACCAAGGACAGGGTCAGTCTTTCTTGGTACCTACTGATTTGAAGATGTCCAAATGCCAGAAGAGCTCTGAAGAGGGGGCTTTCCTGAGAAAGAAGGTAGTGGCTCACCGCTGGTTCCTGTCAACTTCACAGAGTTGGCCAAGGAGACCAGATCTGAGAGAAGACAGGCCATTTCGGAGGAACATAGTATGGCCCAGCAGTCAGAGAACACTCCGAATAGTCACAGACCTACTTGGGGGAAGGAGGTGCCTTTGTGGGTGTAGTTGTGGGTTTGTGGTTTGGTCTCATGTTCTGAGAATAAGTTTTTTCAGATATCAGCTCCGGAGCCCAGGAATTAGTTCTCATTGGGGCTAAGGTTCCCCACCAGCGAGATTTGAAATTGGCGCTGGCTGC
Source organism: Callospermophilus lateralis (assembly GCF_048772815.1). Taxonomy (NCBI): domain Eukaryota; kingdom Metazoa; phylum Chordata; class Mammalia; order Rodentia; family Sciuridae; genus Callospermophilus; species Callospermophilus lateralis. The sequence goes on along the minus strand of NW_027512685.1, from coordinate 326,182 downwards.
ATTGTTAACAAGGGCGGGGACTTTTCACGCCACTGCAGAAAAGGAGAAGGTAGGAAGAAGAAATCCTTAGGCGCCATGTTGGGGTTTTTCTCTGGGGTATGGCTGCCATTTATACTTTTCCTAACATTCCTCCCTTTTTGTTTTTTTTAGAAATTGGGGTGTTGTTTGTCATTTCTGGCTGATTCCTGCTGTGAAGGGGTGCTGTGGGGCCTAGAAAGGGAAGTGGACGAATGCTCGGGGGGCAGGTCTTGGGATATCATGGCAGCCAGAAATAAAACCCAGTGGTATAGATAGCTACTTCAGTAGGGGTAAAGTCTATGAAAGTTCCCTGATGCCACAAGTTGTCGATGGCATGAAACCAGTCCTGGATGGAGGAGATTGTTGGTATCAGCCACTGGTCCTGTAACAGAGACTCAAGGAAATACTGGAAGCGTTGCCTGGACATGGCGTCACCAGCACCTGAAGAAGATCAGAGCGAATAAAAACAGAATGAAGATAAAAATTAAAGCAAAGGTCAATTTTTGGCAGAAGTTCCATGTTGGGGGACTGACATAGAAGAGGCCAAGGGCCATGAGGAAGCTTAGAATGTCATAAAGACTCATGAATCCAGGATGGCAGATTAGGAGGTTCTCCAAGCTCGTTGCCTCCCGCTGTCTGATGTACATTGCATTCCATCGTGCCTGGTAGTGAGCTTCATCACGGAGTGAACTGTTCTCTTGGAGATGTTAGGGGTTCATCGGTCATCAGAGGCTGGTAGTGCCTAAGCAAAAGCTGGTTGAAATTTTGATTAAAAATTTTTTGCAGTTGGGTTTGAAGGAACTTCATTATGCATGGCAAGAGAGCACAAAAAGGGAGCATCCCAATAAGGGGCCCCAAGATAGGTAGTAAGTACATGGCAAGATAGGATTGGAAGAACCCTGTTATGGGATTGGAGGAGCTAGGTTTGAGCAATTTGGTCGAAAATTCCTGCAATTTAACAACATTTTTTTCTATCAGCCCAGATTCATTAACATAATAGCAACATTCCTCTCTGAGGAATAGGCATGTACCCCCTTTTTCTGCAGTGAGAAGATCAATTGCCCTTTGTTTCTGTAAAGCCACGTGTGCCAATGAAGTAACCTGGCGCTGCAAGGAGCCCAGAGACTCAGCAGTGGTATCGACTGCTTCCTGCAGTTTTTGTTGCAGGTCATTGGATGCCCATAGAACATGACCTATAGCTCCACCAGAGAGTCCGAGACCCGCCACTGAGGTTGTTAAAGTGAGGCCTACAAGAACCGGCAGAAAGACTGCCCTACGGGTTCGGGAAGGTAGGGCCAACTGTCGGAATTCGGTGGGAGTATACAAAGACAGCTGAGGAACTACAGTAACCAAGAAACAGGTGCCAGAGACATTGATCGTTGAGGTACTTAAAGACCCATTACACCAGAGGAAATTTCCAGGTTGCATAAACGCAGGGCTCGATTGGGTGCTTAAGCTCAAGGAACAAATTGGTAAAGGATTCATTATTGGCAGGTGGAAACAGTTGAAAGCAAATAAAGCATTGGTGGAATAACCTTCCCACAGTGGGATACGTGTCACATGTAGGGGTTGTCCTTTCTTAGAGAAATTGTAGGTTTTTGCTGAAATATTTCCTGCCGCTAATGGGACCGCTGCTAGAAGTGGACGACTAATTGAAGCACAGAGAAAGCACTGAGAAGGAGGCACAGAAAGAGGGGTGGATTTTAATAATTGAAGAGTTTGGTGTAACAAATTGAGCCATGTGTCAGGGGTACCTGAGGGGGTTGAAGAGTCTGAATCCTTTTTGGATGAGCTATGGATAAGATCTCGAAGTTTTGATTCTGACTCCTTAATGTGTTCGACTACCTGGATGGTTGCCTTAGGTGGCATAATCAGGGTGCTGCCAACAGTCATCCACATTGTGGGTCTGGCTGAGGTTGTCCGAGCATAGACAGCAAACTCAACATAGCCCCAACGTTTGGCCTTGGGGTCAGGTATATCTAAAGTATACCGTCCATTGTTATCAGATGAAGAGCCTTTATGCCACTTTAGGTAACTAGATGTCCACCCTTTTGGGTAACCAAGTGAGTGGTAAGAATAGCTACCATGTTCATCATGGAACCTGCATGACCAATAGGGCACCCATTATATATCTCAGGCCACCAATGACAATAGTCTTTTGTTTGATCAAAAAGGAAGCAAATGAAAGGCCAGTTCCAGCTACCAGGGACGAAGGTCCTTGAAGGTGACAATTTTAGGGAAATAGAGGTGCAATTGTGCATGAAGCAAGTAGTTGCATCCACTGCACGGACCTTCTGCATGCCATGTTCTGAGTACCGTTCCTGAAGAGTGATTAAATACATGGTAGGAGAGGTGGGTAAAGACCAGTCCCGATAGAGTACAGAAAATAAGCAGAGCACAAAAAAAACAAGCAGTTACAGAAGATTAGGGTGTTGGGAGAGCTCATTGTGACTTTTTTAAGAGGAATTGGGCTGCATGGAACACCGTGTGAGCTGCAACTTAAATGGGTGAGATGAGTGTGGAGAGCAGGAGTTAAGGGGAGGTTCAGGAGGTGATTCTTGGAGTTCCTCTGGGTGGTCCTGTCTTCAGCAGGTGGGACCTCCTGGTGATATGGCTTCAACCTAGAAATGTGAATCCAGGGAGTGAGACGGTTGTCTGGTAAGGAGAGTTTGGCGGCAGTGGGGGTACAGAGAATGACAGGATAGGGGCATTTCCATTTTGGGGCAAGAGTCCCTTTCTCCTCTGGGGTATTATAATAGACTAGACTCCCAGGTGTTATGGGAGGAGTGTTTGGAGAGGACACTGGGTCCGGATGAAGCCAGTCCTGATATTTCCAGATTTCCGAGTAGAGATGATATAAAAGAGGCAAAGACAAATCTCGGGTGAGAGATCCTTGTGAAATGACCAACCCAGGGCGTATAAGAGGTCTTCCATACATTATCTCAAAGGGAGACAGTAAAGATGGTTTTTAGGGAGAGCTCTGATTCGAAGCAAATCCAAGGGAAGGAGTTTGACCCAGTCTAAGTTTAATTCCATTGTCAATTTGGTAAGGACTTCCTTTAGAGTACGATTTACCCTTTCCACTTTCCCTGAAGCTTGGGGGTAATATGGACAGTGGGAATGCCACTTGAAGGAGAGGGCTTGAGATACCTTTTGTGTGATCCTAGAAATAAACTCAGGGCCATTGTCATATTGTAGAGAAGTGGGCATACCAAACCTGGGGATGATGTCTGTCAGTAAGATTAAAGCTACAGTGGAAGCCGTTTTATTGGAAGTGGGAAATGCCTCAATCCAACCAGAGAAAGTGTCCACAAAGACAAGGAGGTATTTAGTGCGCCATACTGTGAGCATGTTGGTGAAGTCTACCTGCCAGTCAGCAGTGGGAATGTGTCCCCGGGCTTGGTGGGAAGGGAAAGGTTTGGGCCTTAAAGGAGTATAAGTGTTGGTCCACTGACAGATCTGACAATTAGAGGCTATATTCTGTAGCATGGCTTTGTCAGAGAGGGTGAGCGAGAAGAAGCTCTGTAAAAAGAGGGTCATAGACTGAGAATTGGAAAGGAATAGATTATGAAGGAACTTGAAGAGATCCTTGTTCTTACTGGAAGAAGTAGGGGCTTCAGATGAGCTGTCTAAAGTGGCCATTATATGTCCCCCAGGGGGTCCATCATTGGAAGTGGTAGCAGCCATTTGTGCCACCTGGTCAGCTTTGGCATTGCCCTCAGTGATAAGAGCGAAGTACTTCTGATTAGACCTACAATGGACAACTCCCACCTGGGTGGGTAAGTGGGAGGCCTCTATCAGATTTGTTATAAGAGCCGAATTAGTGATCACATTACCTTTGGTGGTAAGTAGGCCTCGCTCCTTTTATATTGCAGGATGGGATAAGATATGGAAGACATATTTTGAATCAGTATAAAGGGTGAGGGATTTGCCTTGTGCTAGAAGGCTGGCACGAGTGGCTACTATAAGTTCAGACTGCTGGTTGGTAGTTCCTAAAGGCAGAGCTTTGGCCTCTATAATCTCAGTGGCTGATACTACAGCGTATCCAAAGTAATGAGTGCCGTTCTGCCATCAGTAAACCAGATAAGGTCAGGCTTGGCTAGTAGTCACTCAGAAATTGAAGAATGACAGGGGAGGAAATCATCTAAGGTTTCCAACCAATTATGAGTTGGTGTGTTAGACGTGGGAGTCATTGGGAGCAGTGAGGCAGGGTTCTGTGCAGAGCAGGGAAGGAAAGTAATATTAGGGTTTTCCAGAAAGGAAGTGAGGAGCGACAGAAATCTGGATGGAGGAAGGGTTTGAAAGCCCTTATAAGCTAAAAGATCCTTCAAGTGATGTGGGGAGTGGATAGTTAAAGGGGCCCCAAAAGTAAGCTTAGAGGCTTCTTTGTGTAAAATTTGTCCAGCAGCCAGAGCTCTTAAGCAAGGGGACCACTCACAGATGGTAGGGTCAAGTTGCTTGGACAAATATGCCACAGGTGCAAATGTAGGCCCATAGTTTTGACCTAAGACCCCAAGTTCTTGCCTCCCATTTTCATGGACATATACATGAAATGGTCTTGAAAGATCAGGAAGGTGAAGGGCAGGTGCCTTTAAGACAAGTTGCTGAAGCCTGCGCAAGTTGTAGTTTGGGGAGGAGGCAAGAGATTCACTAGGGGGTCCCTTCGCTAGGTCATACAGGATTTGTAAAGAAGAGAATAATTTGGGATCCAGGCCCTAAAATAACCTGCTAGTCCTAGGAATGATAGTATTTTGGCTTTTGTATGGGGCACTGGAAGATAAGAGAGGAGTTGCCTCCTATCCAGTGTTATTTCCTTTTTTCTGGGTGTAAGGCAAAAACCAAGATAGGTGACAGAAGACTGGGAAACCTGGGCCTTGTGGGGAGACTCCCTATTTCCCTTGTCTTCTAGGAAATTAAGAAGCTGAGCAGTGTGGGATTGAGAGTGTTCCCAGAGGGACTACATAGAAGAAGGTTATCGACATATTGAAGGAGAGTAGAGTCAGGACAGGTCGGGTGAAAGGATGTGAGGTCCTGGGCAAGAACTTGGCCAAAGAGATGGGGGCTATCCCTGAATCCCTGTGGGAGGACAGTCCAGGTAAGCTGATGAGAATGGCGGGTGTGAGAGTCAGTGCAAGTAAAAGCAAAGATATACTGAGATTCTGAGAACAAGGGAATAGAAAAGAACGCATGTTTTAAATTTAGGACCAAGAAGTGGGTAATAGTGGCAGGGATCTGAGAGAAAAGGGTGTAAGGGTTGGACACTAGCGGGTGGATGGGGACCACAGAGGAGTTGACAAGGGGAAGGTCTAGAACCAGCCTGTAGGACACGTTAGGTTTCTTTACTGCCAGAATGGGGGTGTTGAAAGGAGAGTGTGTAGGCCTAAGATACCCCTTTCATAATAAATCCTGGATGATGGCTTCTAATCCGAGGAAGGCTGTGGTTGTGAGTGGATATCATGGTTGACTAATATATCTTGAAGGGTCCCATAAGACAATATGAATAGGACTGCATTTAGCCATAAAGGGTGTAGTTGTGTCCCAAAACTCAGGGTTAACTGGTTTAGATAGTCATGGGAGAGTGCATGAAGGAGGTGTATCTGCCCCTAGGAACATCATGAGGAAATGAGAGGTAGGAGAGGTGTGGGGTGATATGTGAATGGTGACTTTTAATAGTGAGAGTATGTCCCTTTCCAGAAGGGGAATGGGGCAATGGCTCATAACGAGAAAGGAGTGAGTGAAGGACAAAAGGGATTTTGAGGGAAAATACGTTTACCTCCTACCACGACAATAGGAGTTTTTGAGGGTGTGGTAGGACCCCAATACTCCCTCAAGACTGAAAAAGTGGCACCAATATCCAAGAGGAAGGTAATGAAGCGTCCATCCACCAGGAAGGTGACCCTAGGCTCTTGATTCTTGATGGTAATAGTCTGGAGGGAAGGCCCAGGGCTCCATCAATCCTCCTCTGCCAAGCCCAGGAGAGGCTGGGGTTGCCAGGTGGCTGAACAACCTCCCTTCCGGGTTGTTGGGCAGTCTGCCCCCCAGTGTCTCCTTTGATGGCATGTTGGGCAGGGGTTTTACGGTGTTCTCGGCGAAGGACAATCCTTACCACATTTGAAGAAAGCTCCAGGGGGTGTCACATTGGGACGGCTTGGTGATGGCCTTCTCTGAATGACCTGGGCCAACATTTGGAATTTGGCATTTTCAGCTCTCTGCCTACGGCAATCACTTTCATCCTCTCTACCATGAAAAACCTTTAAAGCGACAGCGAGGATTTTGGTCTGAGGAGTAGCAGGGCCCTGTTCGAGCTTTTTAAGCTTGGCTTTAATGTCAGAGTATTTTGGGGCCAGAACATATGTCATTAAGACATGACGGCCATTGGGGGTTTCTGGGTCGAGTTATGTGCACTGTTGAAGGGCCTTGGTTAGTCTATCCAGGAATTCTGAAGGTGTTTCCTCCTTCCTTTGAATGACCTCCCGCACCTTTTAAAAGTTAACAGCCTTGCGGGTGGCCTTTTTCAGGCCCGCCAAGAGGCAGGATGTAAAAAGGTCATGAGTCTGTAAGCCTTCAGGGGTGTTGTAATCCCATAGGGGATCCTGCTCTGGGACAGCATGAGGGCCCGTGGGATGGTTAGGATTGGTCCTATGATTTTCATCAGCATGGGCTTGGGCTAGCTCCCAGACCCATTGCCTTTCCTCGGGGAGATGTGTATTGGCCAAGAGCATGTATATGTCATGAAGAGTGAGGCTATATGCTTGCAGGACCCATTGAAACTCCCGTATGTATGTGGTGGGTTTAGTGGTGATTGAGCCTAACTTCCTCTCTAGCTGAGTAATGTCTGACCTGGAGAAGAGCACGTGGACTCTGATGACACCCTCGGGACCAGCTACCTCACGAAGGGGTGCGATTGTCTTAGGGGTGGGAAGGAGTCCTTTAGACCTGGTAACAGGAGGACTGAAAGAGGCAGGCGGCGGACAGGAAGGAGAGGAAGGGGAAGGGAGTGTCTCTTTGGAAGAGGACGAGGTAGAGCAGGCAGAAGAGGACGGAGGGGAGGGGGATAAAATGGAAGGCTGAGGATCCATGGAATCAGGCAGAGGATGAGGAGGGTATAGCAGAAGAGAAGGGGCAGATGGGGCTGGGGATAAGGTGGGGGTTCATCTGCTGGGTCGAATGAGGAAGAATCTGTGAAGTCAGAAGTAGAAGTAGGGGAAGAGAGGGGATTGCAAGCAAGGAGGACCTGAGGGGGAGGGCAGGAGGAGCAGAGACAAGGTGCTGTGTGGGAAGGCTAAAACCTTCAATGCAGGGAATCTTCCTCTACTTTTTCAGACGCTGGCAGTAGTTAAAAAGGTCCCGGGGGAGGTTTGGATCTAAGGATCCTTCTTGGACTGATCCCCTCATGGAAACCTCAAGCCACAGGTTATGATGAGTGTCTATATGGAAGAAGATGAGGGCCTTGTGGGAGTGCTTTGGTTTTAATTGTGGTCATTTGTGTGGTGGTTGGAAGTGATGACTGGGTCTACCTGGGCTTGAACTCTGGTGTGATTCCCCTTAGAGTCTGAGTTCTGGAACTGATCTCAGAGAAATATTGCCATGAACTGTGTTCAGATTTTAGGAGGCCACGCATGGGATTTGCCCTTGGAAACTGAGATCAAGGACAGAGTGGCTTTCCACAGAGCCTTGGAATCTCAGCTAGGATATCATATGATTTTATTCTGAAAGATTTGGCAGCCATAGTTGAGAGTCAGAACACCCATGGACGTCACATTGAAGACCTCAATGGGCCTGGCTTCATGTGACCTTTTGAAGACTCTATGGGAAGACTTGCCTGTGAGAGTTCTCCAGAGCTTTCATTGAAATGAGCTTCCTCACCATTTAATGGTTCCTGAATGAACTGAAACCCACAGTGTCTCCAACTTCATCCATGAAAAAAAGCTAGATAAATACAATGAAATTTTTGAAATTCCAATAATCAGGTGGCACTGGAGAACCTTTGGATGTCTTGTTGCTGATCATGAGTGTACGAGAGAATGCCAAGATTGACCGGGTTTCATGAAAATGGTGTAGAACAAAGATGCCAGTAAGTTGGAGCCTGCTGAGTAGTGGGCCTATTGCAGTGGTGGGCAGGTGTGTGATAATATATCTGTGGTGTGGCCATGAGGATTTGCCATTGCCTTCCAAATGGCTTGTGACTGACATTGTGCATCCAACAGACCCTTCTATGTAAAGGCATCTTCTTACATGGAGAGGTTCCAGGGCAAAGTTCAGAGTCAGATTTCTATGGACAAGGGGGCAAGCTCTGTGAGATATAACCTGGTTGTTGCATTCTCCTGCAGACCCTGACACACCAGAAGTGACTGAACTCCTTCCAAAACTGGGTCCCAGTTGAACTCATTGTATTTCATGCAGCAAATACCAACCTCCAGTGCAGCAGCAAGAAACACCACGAAAAGTGGAGGATGAACAAATGGCTTCACAGTCCACACGGGAAGACACTTAGCACCCAGTGGCCACAGTTTACCTAAAAAGAGAAAATTCAGCACTGCTGCCTTATGTTCATTAGAATACAAGAAACCATGTCCTCCAGGTCACATAGATTCAAACCCAGCTTTGATTGTCTCACTAGAAAGGAAGCTAAAGCTCCTTACAACAACATATGTTTCAAGTGCCCAACCTCAGAGGAAGTTCCTCAAGAAGTCTTTAGGCCGGCAGAGCTCCATGTTTTTGGAGTGTTAACTGTTAGACCAGGAAACAAGAAAAGACCACTGACTCTAATTAAAATCAAATTAAATTAATCTTATTATTTCCACCTTTCATGCTGCCTCCCCTCCCAAAACAGCCGGAACAAGACAGCAACCCCAGCTTTCCTACAGCCCAGCTTTATAGCCCAGAAAGTTACACAAAAGGGGTGTTACAGATAACAGAACTCTGACAAGCATCACACTAATGGTAGTTTAGATTTTTTTTTGCTGTCCCTACATCAGAATTCAGAGGACCATTAGAGCCTCAGAGAGGGATGTTGTCTTGCCAGAGAAGGCAAATATTTATGATGTGTCACTAAAGTTTCAGAGAGGGCTGCTATCTGGTCAGAGAGCTGGGCATGCGTGAGTTCAAGGCACGGGCAGGCATTTCAAGCAGGTTCAGAACTTGCAGTAATTGATGGTAAAGCCAAAATTATCTTTTCATGGCTTTGTGGCAAGATGGCTCCCAATTTTAATAAAAGATCAGCTTGGGTCTATCATTTCCCCCTTTTCTCTGTGTCCCTTTCAAATCTTTAATAGATTAGGGGAAGAGCACTGAGGAAATTTTAATCCCTCAGGTAAGATTCTCCAAATTTTTAGAACTCACCCAAAACCGATCTCCCTGATTTTACCTGACTTAATTAATTACTTATATTGATAGTCTATTTATCTTTCTCTTCATTGTTGTAAGAAGAGTGGCGTCAATCATTATTTCTTCTTCTGACCTGAGACAGGGTGAAGTGAGTGGGCGTGAGGGACATGAGTTGCCTTTTATAAGTCAGTTGGGGGACATGAGTTGCCTTTTAGAAGTCAGTTCGGATTGAAGTCTGGTTGGGGAAGAACAGGTTGTAAAGTCATCTGGGGATGGGTTCTTCTATGAGAGAAACAAAAACCATGAGTACTGAATAAATGTTGCAGCAGCTGGAACATGTCACTGTATGGAAGTTCCCTCACCAGTCTTTAATATCCCCAGTTATCAGGACTATCAAACTAATATTTAACTTTTAGTGTTACAGTTGTCCCTCCCCGTAAGATACAGTTTAACAATTTAATGTCATCTGATCTTGTAAAATCCTTTTTTTTGTATGACCTCTATGTCTAATAGAGAAACCTTTAATTCTGTTACTCAGGGCTGGATAATCGTACTAGCAAACACCAAGCCTACCTGTGTAGGTTAGGAATATCTGCAGGCCTTAAATTAGAAATTTCTGCCTGTGGCAGCTCTTCTTGATAGTCTCTTTTTATAAGTATCAGGCATTCCTGTCTGAGAATCCTTCTTTGTAGCCTCCAGTCTTACTTATTTTGGGAGGCTAAAATAAAGTGCATACCTTAAAATATTATTATTATTATTATTATTATTTTTATTATATTATTATTATTTAAAATGCCCAGGAATGGCTGTATTTTGGTCTTAACTGTCTTTCCAAAGTGTTTAAGATGAAGCAGTCAAACGGACTTTTGTTTCTATCTATTGTTAACAGTCAGCTGAGCTTTATGGGAGTCAATTCTGGAAAAACGAGAGCAGATTTTCAATTCTGCTAGTGCCATTTGCGCTAGGTGGGTCCAGGTCTTGCTTGACCATTTGGCTTCCCTCAGAAGCATCAGGGATATCTCCTTTCTCTGATGACTCTCGTAACAAATGCACTGATTGGCTTTCTGTTCTCCAGTGGTCTCATTAATCTCCCTGATCAGGAGGTTATGTGGCTCAGAGTTGAAAAGCTCTTTACAGAAGTCCCCTGTTCCCTGGATTCAGATTGACTCAGAGGGTAAGAGCCAAAATATTGGTTTTCTTGGCCCTTTTCAATTAACTTTGATTTTAAATCCTAATCTTAAACATCCAGCAAATAAATTTTAACAGCCTTATATTAAGAGTACTGGACTTTAATGTCTATAACTTTATAATTATCTTTTAATTAATTGGGATCTGTATTATTCTGTCTGTATTGTAGGTGATGACTTATTATCTTGAATAAACCCATGTTGTGTTCTTAAAGCAACTAACAGGGAATCTTTAGATCACTTATAAGAAAATTTCAAAATAAAATTAACAAAAGTAAAAATACTTAGTTCGTGTAATAGCTACCCTAAATTTTTTGGCTGAGTATTACTTTATATCCCCTGTTTTAGATCCTAGGAATCTTGACATTTTTTAGGTTTTTAACATAACTTTAAAGAAATATTATCTGACCTACTGGTTTCGTAGTCATTCTCACATATAGTAAGATGGGACACACAGCTTTATCTCAGGTAAGGCAGGGCTCTTTATAAATCTTAAGTATTTTAGTTCTAAAGCTGATCTTTATTTTTAAATATCATTTGACAAAGTTTACATATATTGCGGTCTCATGAACATTAGCTAACACCATATGATATCACATTTAAAACATGAATTAAAGAAAGCCTGAAAGTTTTCAACTTTTACATAGATTAGGCTCTTATTAACTTAAAAATACATTTAAATTGTTCCACAATGTAAAAAGTAACATGAAACTTTACATATCTTATTGATAACAGGTAAATAATTCTCCAATATATTTTTTTTAACATACAACTTCAGAACACCAGCTTGATATAATGCTCTTTTAAAGTTTCTACCTTACAGACTTGCATACCTGTAAGATATGAAAACATTAATAGCATCACAATTACATTGATGTTTCTACATTAACCAAGTTTACCTTTTAAAGAAATGGCAGTACAGTGCTCTAAAATAACAGTTCTGATTTAATAAGTTGTTTAATTTTTATGGTTCCTTGCTCTAGAAAAAATAAAACTTAATAAACACAATGTTATGGGTAAACTTATGTTTCAAAAAATTTTTGTCTCATTAACACATGACTGATTTTTAAAATCTTATATAGAGTTTAGTAAAAACTCATTCAGACCTTAGTAAATGAATCAGATATCTAACAAAAGTACTCACGAATGAGTAATCCCATATCAAATTTACTTTACTTATTTATCAAAATATTAGAGAAATGTATTGAACAGTGTAAACCATTTTTATGTTGAAGAAAATATCCTAGAACCAAGGCACATTAGACGTTTTGTAGATATTAATATTTTATTAGATTTTTGAACACCTAGAAAAATTTGTAAGCTTAAATTTAAAAACATTTATTTTTATCTGTTTATCCAATTTAAATTGAAACATTTAAACCACGTGAACTAAAGATCTTTGCATCCACTTTTTAAAATTTGTTTTTATGAGTGCTTTTTTTATGAGCACTCCTTATATATGTTAATTTGTGTATCATATATATGATATACGAACATATGTATATATAGACAGACAACACATAACAAAATTGTACACACATAATAATAGTAAAGGCCTTGTAGTTTTTCGCAGGTTAAATCTTTATTGCAATGTTTCAAAAAGTCCACAGTTGTTCAAAGATAGAACTGATGAGAAAAACATTAACCTAGGTCTGCATGCTCAGAATCATGAGCTCAAAAAGAAAATACAGAATCTAAGGAAAAAAATAAGAGTCCTAGAAAAAACGACTGGCCAGTAATTAGTAAATACCATACAATTTACTTTTTCTTTCCGTTAGGCATCAAATCAGTCTCCTACTAAGCTTGCAGGCTTCTTTCATTTGCATTTCAACATAAGTCATGGCTGAGGTCTGGAAGGAGCAGGAAAAAACTGCTATTCTGAGCAGACACCTCAGGCCTAAGGCATTTTAACCACAATTTTCAGGTTCGGGTGTTGAAAATTATGATACAAGTTTAAGATACAATTCACAAAATTTTATGTCTTTACATCTTATTTTGTCAACAGATACCATACTATGGTTTACTATCCTTATCCAAATTAATTCACTGGTACACACAGTGACATTTTCCCTGGCTACCGAAATCAAAATTGGTTAAAAAAAAAAAAAAAAAAAAAAGACTGAATGATTGGGAAGTTACTTGCCAATTGGAAGTAGAGTTCTTCAGTTTTCCATCCTAAGTATTTAAGTTCCTGGCATGAATTACCTGAAATCTTAAACTAAACAATTACCTAAACCCGACTTTTAACTGCAAGATTGTGCAATGCTTCAAAAACCCATTCAGATACCAGTTTGTTATGATAAAACATCATCATTTAGACACACATTCAGCTAAGATCATTCCCAAGAAAAATTTTATAATATCAACACATTATTGCCCATGTCTTAAAGGACCAGAAACAAAGACACAAGACAGACAGAAAGGAGGTAGAGACTATGGTTGCCAGACAGAATCCTTTAAACCAGAGCAGATAAGAGAAAAATCTACTACACCAGTGGCACCATAAAAATCTACTACACCAGTGGTACCATGGGGGGGACCAGATGTTTTAACAGAGGGGCAACCTGAAATGTAAAATAAAGTGTCTATATGGTGACTTTAATGAATTTAGTGTCCCCTTTTTCTTTTTCTCTTTTTTAACAAGACAGAGGTGGCGTAATTCTCACAGTGCAAGGAAGGAAGGAGGGTATTCCCTGAATCAACAGGGCTTTGGCAGCTGCTGGGGGTCCCTCAGTCCCTCCTTTTACTTACAGGATTAGCTCCTCTGGTTCAGTTCGACGCCAAGCAAGCTCCATCTCCTAACATTTCAGTAGACAGCTCTCACAAAGTTCTGGGGCGGAGGGGGGATACCAAATTTGTAACTTAAAGTTCGGTTCCTGACCTAGAAGCCAATTTATACCAATTAAATAATGAGGAATGGGTTCTGAGAAAAAGAAAAGGGGAGGTTAATTGCTTTGCTAACAAAGGAGAAACACAGGGGACTCTGCCAAATTTTGTGACTCTCTTGATCTGGAGGGACAAGGGGTTTTAAAGGAGTTTCACTTGTTAACCTGGGAGATACTCAGTTCTTAGGTCCCCAGCAGGCATTGCCCTCTGCAATGGGTGTGCTCCAGGCAGCCAGCTAGGGGCTTCTATCATCCTGCTTAACAAAGGGGGGTAAAGTTCATCGCAGTTCCTTAAAACACAGTTCAAACGGGTGTCAGGCTTACTCTCTTTATTACCCATTTTCACGTCCAATATCCTTAAGTTTTTACCACTGAAATCACACAACAAAATGAACAAAAGCAAACAAACAAACAAAAAAAAATAGAACGCAGAACAAAACACACACACACACACACACACACACACACACACACACACACAAAGAAAAACAGAAACCCAGCGCCTAAACAGAAAAACAGTGGTACAGTGCAAGATCTTGCTAAAGCTCCAGGGTACGAGCGCGTGCGTGCCCGTGGGCACCTCTCTACACTTCCAGAGGAATTTCCTACAGAACAGAACAGATGACAGAATGATTCTTGTTACTGTCCTGGACAGGAGTATATGTGAGTCTCCCCAGGCCACATCTCTGTCATCAGAAGAGATCTCCCTTAACCGGATATCAGATGTTATAAAGGCACCACTTACCTATGGAGGCCTCCTCCATCAGGTGCTTGCTAATAGTTTTAGTGCGGAGGTTCACTGCAATGCTCCCGGGACTAAAGGCTCTCTTCCTAATATAGAGAAGATGGACCAAACCAGGCCTGAGTGGAGAGCTGTTCCTTGGTGCCTATGGTTTATATACCATTCTAATTTGTGAAAGTGCCACAGAAAGTAGGGTCAGCCTCCTTCTCATGGTACGCTTGCAAGCAACTGTTTGGACAAAGTGGTTGCCAAGGCAGTGACCTCATTCAGTTCCTGAAGGATGCGACCTCACCTCACTTCCTTGGTAATGGAACTCTCTGAACTTGGGATCCAGGAAGCCAGGCACAGAGAGCCAATCCCCGTCCCAGTCCCAGTGGTCTCACTTGCTTCGATTTAGCAAGGACAGAGTCAGTCTTTCTTGGTACCTACTGATGTGAGGATGGCCAAATGCCAGGAAAACTCTGAAGAGGGGCCTTTTTTGAAAAAGCAGGTAGTGGCTCACAGCTGGCTCCTGACCACTTCACAGAGTTGGACAAGGAGACCAGATCTGAGACAGGACAGGCCATATCAGGGGAACACAGTATGGCCCAGCAGTCAGAGGACACTCCGGAGAGTGAGAGACCTACTTGGGGGAAGGAGGTGCCTTTGTGGATGTGGATGTGTGCTTGTGGTTTTGTCTCATGTTCAGAGAATAGGTAGGAAACTCGGTTTGTTTGGTTTGGAGTGAACTGTTTCTAGTAAGTTGTTGGACAAGGCGAGTGTTTCTATGTCTGTGTAACCCACTGTGTCCGTGGTTGTAGACGTTAGAAAAGAGAATGCATCAATGGATGTTTCCTGTCTATGAGAAAGCTTGCCAGCATTCATCCTGTCCAACTAATGAATGCTCTAGGGCTTGCCTTATCAATGGGCAACACCGGCTATCTTCCTAAGTTCCTGTTTTCTTCCTGAATTCTGGCCACTCTCCAGAATAGACTCATGCTTTTGTGTCCACGATATGTAGCACCTCCAAGCACTGTGACATGGACATGTACTGGATAGCTGAAGGAATTGGCAAGAATCTCAGAAAACTCAGATACCAGTATGACCAGGATAGTCTCAGTGGAGAAACCCTGCAATTGGCCTTTTGATTACCTATTGTTCTGTTGCCCTGAATGTCAGGAAGGTCTTTGCCTCAGGCCACGCCTTCGAGATTCCAGAAGAAAACAGTTTTCAAATGGAAATGAGTGGGCATCACCTGTGGCTGTTTGCTTAATTGCTTTGGAAAGGGATGTGTCTGAATCAGCCCCTTGGCCCTGTTTGAGCCTAGAGCTTAGATTCTTAGCACCTGATGGATCATAAGAAAGATCCCATGTGTGGATCCAAATCAAAATGACCAAAAATCAGTCATTGTGGATGAAGTCTCTCGCATTCCTCCGTAAGGTTCTTTACCTCCCTCAAGTGAGAATAGGGATCCAATGGGTCAAATGAGTTATTCAAAGCCCTGCAGATGCTAGCCCATAGGTTCTTGGGTTTTCTTATGAATCCAATTCAAATAAAGAATCTAAACCGACAGTCAGTAGGCCTCAAATTGGAGAACAGAGCTATGTTAACGGCAGGCATATTTGATCACTCCTGGATCACAGGAAGGGTGTCCAGGCCACCCTGACTTTTGGTAAATGAGGGGAAAGGGAGCTTATTTGGGACACTGTCTTGTGCTGCGCCTCTCATGGAATCCTCCTGCCAGAAGTTATGATGAGTGTCTATATGGAAGAAGATGAGTGTCATGTGAGAGTGTTTTGGTTTTAACTGCGGTCATTTGTGTGGAAGTTGGAAGAGATAACTGGGTCCAACTTGGCTTGCACTTTGGTGTGATTCTGCTTAGAGACTGTGTTTTGGAACTGACCTCCGAGAAGGTACAAGGTCCTATGACATTGTATATCCATATTTCTGCGACATCTCTACAGAACGTAATTCAATGCTAAGTATACCAATCAAGGGCCAAATGAACTTCTGGACTTCAAATCTTACCTAGATTTCTGTTTTCATAGTTATATTGAAAGGTTAATAAAATAGATACTTGTCACTTCCTGTTTTTCTGTATGCTTAACAAAACACCGTTGTAATCTTGAGAACTGTTTACTATTCTTGTTCCCAGAATGTGCTGTCCCCAACTGCCAAACTGCAGAATGTACTCCGTCAACCAGTTGCACGCAAACTGCCCACTTGCCATTACCCATCAATAAATTTCTCTCCCTGCCCTCTCCAAGGAAAATATATATGCATTTCTTAAGCTGTTCTCAGGGCTCTCTGCTCTGTTCAAGTGATCTCTGAGCCCTTCATGCCGGACTCCCAATAAACCCTTTGCTGTTGCATGAGACAGTCTCTTGGTGGTCTCTGCCACAGATGCTCTCCCAAACTTTACATCTGGTGGCCCTAGCGAGATCCGGCAGCTGCAGACAAAATACCCCCAACGGGCTCCTCTGGGGGTAAATAAGACCCATCTTTCTGGTTTCAGGCTTCAGGTTAGGGTATGGCAAAATGGCTATTGGTAAAGAGCGTGAGCTCTCTCCCATGGTGGCTGACACACATGCCACAGAGCCACAGACCATGTCCCTGGGAGATAGACTCGGGAAATCGAGGAACAATAGTCTCCTCGACTCAGTGATATTTTGTTTCTGATTTGGTATTGCCAGCCCTTCAGGTTTTGCCGACTAGTCAGTCCTGGTCTCAGTATTGGACGTCCATTGCCTGTCTTTATTGTATTGTCTTGTCTGTGTTGTGTGTCGTTGCTTTCACTGTCTGTGTATATTTTATTATGGGACAGATCATTTCAATGCCTCTGTCCCTGACCCTTGATCACTGGACCAAATTCTGCTTAAGGGCTCAGAATCTTTTTTTTTTTCAGTAAAACGCCAGACCTGGCAGATTCTGTGTCACAGAATGACCCACCATTGCAGTCGGATGGCTCCTAGAAGGATCTTTGTACTTCGCACTTATTTGAAAAGTCCGAGATATTGTCTTTCAGCAGGGGCCACATAGACATCCAGATCAACAGCCATATATCTTAACTTGTCAGTACCTCTACAAATCTCCTCCTCCATGGGTCAAGCCTTTCCTTGTCCCTGCACCTGCTCCTACTCCTTCCCCCACAATTCTATCTCTCAAACTCTCTGCTCCTCCTCCTCCACCCTCTGTTCTCCTTGAGTCTCAAGACTCTACTGGACTCTCCTCCCCCTCCTTATCATCTGCCCTCGTCTCCCAACCCCCAACACCCTCTAAGTGATTCCCCTTCTGCTGACTCAGCCTCTCCACCATTCGAGGAAGCTAGGCTGGCCCAGTGCCATCAAGATGACTGTCCCGCAGCACAGACAGACCCTCCTTCCCTGGAGGAAGCTGGCCCGGCTAAAAGAACTCAGAGAACTCACCGACGTTTTCACACCTGCCTACTTGGGGTGACTGCAAACACCACCTAGCGACTCTCTTCATGACAGAGCAATGAGAGAAAAATCTCCTGGAATGTAGAAAAAATATCCTCAGACCTGATGGGCGACCAACACAACTTCCCAACACAATGAAAGCTGGCTTCTCCTTAAACCTATTCAACAGGGACCCCAACACGTTGGAAGATAGGGAGCATCTGTTCAATTATTGCCAGGCTCTAACAGCGGGTCTCCAAGGGACCGCTGGGTGACCAACTAATTTGGCCATGGTAAGAGAAATTATTCAAAGGCCTGGTGAATCTCCCTTTATGTTTCTAGAGAGAATCATGGAGGCATATAAGAGATATACTTCTTTCGATCCTCAGGCAGCGGATTAAAAGGCATCTGTCATGATGGCCTTAATTGAGCAAGCTGCCATGGATATTAAAAAAAAATTTAAAAGAGAGATTTAGTCAAAGAAGCCAAGAAAGTATACTATAAGAGAGAAACAGGGAGAAAGAAAGGGAGCAAACGGAGGATGAGAGAAGCAAAAGACAGACTAAGGCATTGACTAAGGTCCTGATCACAACAAGAAAGAGGCCAGAAATTAAGACACAGGGTGACAGGAAGGGCCCATGCCAGAGGCCACCCCTGGCCTCAGATCAGTGTGCCTACTCTAAAGAAAAAGGATACTGGGCCATAGAGTTCCCTATAAAGAGACAGCCACGCCAGCTGGCCATTCTGACTCTGGAGGATGACTAAGAAAGTTGGGGCTCAGATCCCTTCCCCTAGCTCAGGGTAACTTTTGAAGTGGAGGGGACTCCAGTAAACTTTGAAGTGAATACAGGAGCAGTATACTCAGCCCTTAAGGCCCCATTGGGCCCTCTATCAAATAAAAGGTCTCTAGTTCAAAGGGCTGATGACAGTAAATATCGGGCTTAGACAACTAAGAGGACCATGGACCTGGGGAAAGAAAAAATCCATCACTCCTTCCTAGTAAGACCAGAATGCCCGCACCCATTGATGGGCAGAGATCTGCTCACCAAGCTCTGGGCTAAAATAACTTTTAACCCTGAAGGCCCCCAAATGAAATTTGTAAATCCTTCAGTAAAACTCCTATAGTCACCGCTTTAACTATATTAGTAGAAGATGAACGTCCACTCTTCACACCCCCCAAGACTGATCAAACAGGCAAGCTACCCCAAAAATGGATAACAGATTACCCAGATGCCTGGGCAAAAACTGCGGTGTTAGGTCTGGCCGTGAAACAACCTCCAATAACAGTGGAGTTAAAAACCTCAGTCTCCCCAATCAATGTCAAATAATATCCTCTAAGCAAAAAAACTAAAGGTGGGATAAGGCCCCATATTCAGAAATATCTGGCCTTAGGAGTCCTAAGGCCCTGTCAATCGACCTGGAACACTCTCCTGCTACTAGAAAAAAAAAAAAAAGCCAGGAACCGGGGACTATCGCCCCATTAAAGAGCTAAGAGAGATCAACAAAAGAGTGCAGGACATTCACCCCACGGTACCTAATCCGTACAATCTGCTTAGCACTCTGAACCCTGAGCGGAAATTATATACTGTTCTGAACTTAAAAGATGCTTTCTTTTGCTTGCCTCTGCATAAAGATAGTAAGTTGCTGTTTGCTTTCGGGTGGGTAGACCCAGAAACCAAAACGTCTGGTCAACTAACTTGGACTAGACTCCCACAGGGGTTCAAAACCTCCCCCACTCTCTTTGATGAAGCCCTCCACAGAGATCTCAACAACTTCAGAACTACGCACCCTGAAGTTACCCAGCTTCAATACGTGGATGACCTGCTACTGGCAGCCAACACCAAGGAAAACTGTGAGTCTGGGACCCAAGCACTATTATATGAGCTTGCTCAACTCTGGTATAGAGTTTCAGCCAAAAAGGCCCAAATTTGCTAGCATGAAGTAATCTTCCTGGGCTATTCCCTTAGGGGCAGTAAACGATGGCTCACTGAGCCCAGAAAACAAACCATTGTGTAGATACCACCCCCATCTTACAGCAGACAACTCAGAGAATTTCTGGGGACTGCTGGCTTTTGCAGGTTATGGATACCTGGGTTTGCGTCCTTAGCTGCTCCTTTATACCGCTGTTAAAGGAAGATGCCCAATTCCAATGGAACCCTGAGTACCAGGAAGTTTTTGATAACATCTAAGGACACTGACACTGAACACCTCAACTTCACTGAGCTCAGCCTGCAATTACAGCAAGCCCTACACTACGTTAAAAATGCACATCAACTCACTCACCTTGGTTCAAAGAAACTGCAGGCATTACTGTAGGATTAAGAACAGAGTTCTCCACTAACCAACTCACAGCGAAAGGAAATAACCGAACGGGTAACAAAAGCCTGTCGGATCCGTCAATTGGGTAATGCTTACCCTTCCAAGTTTCCTAGAGGAAAGCACCTACGAGGAACCAGACCAGGACAATTCTGGGAAGTGGACATTAATGAAATTAAGCCAGCAAGGTATGGACTTAAATATCTCCTAGTCTTTGTAGATACATTTTCAGGATGGATTGAAGCCTTACACACACACACACACAAAAAAAAAAAAAAAAAAAAAAAAAAAAACGGCGCAAATGGTTTTCAAGAAGATCCTGAAAGATATTTTTCCAAGATACGATCTGCCTAATGGACTGATAATGGACTGGTGTTCATGGCCCAGGTAAGTCAGGTGTTAACCAGGACCCTGTGGATTAATTGGAAGTTACATTATGCTTATATATCCCAGAACTAAGGACAGGTAGAAAAAATAAATAGAACCATTAAAGAGACCTTAATGACCCCTTTAGGGATCTGGTGGCTATCTCTCCACCCAGACATTTTTCAGCTCGGTAGAGGTCTTTCCTTTTGAGATATACCTGATGAAGAGGATCTCACTAAAATTTCATTAAATCCCTTCCATACCATAGATAATTGAAACAAACATTATGGATGCAGGGACACGCGAGCCAGATGCAGGTTGGCTAGCCTATATTACTATGTATGCCCGGCAGACTATCAAAGCGACAAACAGCCATGGCTGTGTGGGGGAAAAGCCGACTTCTTGTGTAAGTCATGGGGATGTGAGCATACAGGGGCTGCCTGGTGGAACCCAAACTCCTCATCAAATTCAGTACACAGCATTGGCCATATTACCAATTAGACAACCAAAAACTATGGCCCCCAGAGGGTTCTCTAGATCTTCAAATTCTGCATGACATTTTTAACTTTGGCAAGTGCTCAAAAGGGGGAAATTCCCCTATGTGGAATCCTTTTTCCTCCTGCGCTCACATCCTGTACTATGCTTCCCCAATAGTTCCTCACACTCAGCCTTCTGCTCTAGACTCTCTGCTTTCACTCCCACCTCAGCAACCTGATTTCTCCTCTCCAATTACTAGATCAAAAACCCAAACCTCCGCTGGATCTCAGAACATTGCCCCCTTGCTGAGGAAGCAGGTACCGAGGTACCCCTCCACCCACTCACTCCTCTCTTTTCCTGTCAGTGTCTGCACTAGGTCCCACCAAGTCCTCTAGCAAGCTTAGCCAAAGCTCAAACCAGCTGAGAAGAGCCCTCAGACCCCTATCCAAGATATAATGAAAATGACCTTTAAAGTTGATTTGTCATCACTGGAAACAGGTTCTAAGAATTTAAAGTCCCTCACAGGCTTTTTGGAATACTCACTCCCGTCTTCCCCTCTGCTCTACCTGTTCTACTGCTCAAGTTTTTGTTCTATGAAAATCCCAAACCCCTTTCCCATTATTCTTTGGCATCTCTCCTTCCTCATTCTCAGATCCACAGAGCTGCTCTCAGCATCGCCTTCCCTGTCATCCCCCTCTGTACCAGGTCCACAGAAATGTCTTAAATGACCTTCTCCAGAAGTCTTCACCAAGGCTTACTTTAGGTCTTTCAGCAAAAGAGTCCCTCTGAAAAAGTTCAATGGAGATAAACTTCCACTCTTCGTGTTGCCCTGTTCTACTTGGCCACTGGCTGGAAAAATCACCACCCTTAAGCTAGACATCGCCTTACCAGTTTTTCACAAAATATGTGAACAAGGACTCTGGCCTTGAGCTGGGGCTTCACAGAGATGGCTACATTTCTAAGATAAAAAAGTTACCAACTGGGCTCCATGGTGACAGCTGGCAAGGAGGAAAAAAAAGAGACAAAAATGCTCTCCCGTTCCAAGGTGTCCTTGAAAAGTTAACGTGCACAGAACAGAGGAAAAAAACAGAAACAAATACTGATTTGTGTAAATTTCTGCAGACTGTGAACTTCTGAGCCCCTTCCCTTACATGTTGGGTACAAATACTAAAACTACCAAAACTTGGGGTTCAGTGGATTAATTGATTACAACAGAAGCAATGCCCTCTAAATATGGATGCGACCAAATAAAACTGCTTTCCTGTCTTTGGTGCTATCTTAGGTGCCTTTCCTTGTCCATCCCTACAACAGTATAATTCTATACACTTTAACATTATTTATGTTTTCATAAAATGGTCAATAGATGCGATTAATTATGTAATGATGCAGATGTTTTCGAGAGTGCTCTATCAGGATGCAGGTTCATTTAAAGATCAAATAGGGGGGCATACAACCCGGTTCCACCAGGAACCTGTATCCCTCACTTTAGCCATCCTATTAGGAATAATAGTTGCTAAAGGGGTGGGCACAGGAACAAATGCCCTAGTCCATGAGACACTCCAAAGACACAATTAGAAGCAGAAATAGACCAAAGCTTAAAGACATTAAAAACCGCATCACAGCTTTACAGGAATTTTAACCTCTCTCTCTCTGAAGTTGTTTACAGAGCAGGCGAGTGTTGGCCCTCCTCTTCATGAGAGAAGGGTGCCTTTTTGCTTGCATTGAGGAACTAATGATGTTTTTATGCTGACAATACTGGAGTTGTAAAAGAATCTATGAGTAAATTAAGAAAACGACTTGAAGAGAGTCAAAGAAAGACAGAGGCCCCCAAAGGGAGGTTTGAGTCTTGGTTCACATAGTCCACCTGGTTAACTACGCTTTTATCCACCCAGGCTGGTCCATTAATAATTCTCATATTATTGTTAACTGTAGGACCCTGTTTGCTCAACCATGTAGTTTCTTTTCTCACCCAAATTGAACCTGTTATTAACCCTAAACATACACTGTTCTCTCAATCTAATTTTACAGAAGAGCGGGGACAGAGTTGGTCTTAAAATACAGCAATATAGAGGATCTTCCACCTGCTGAGAACCTCAAAGGTCCATGAAGAAATGATCCCTGGAGAAGATGTAGTCAACTATGAAGGACCTGAGAGAGCAAAAGTCTTCCATGGCAAACAACCTGCTCATGATGAAGGGATGTGTCTGAATCAGCCACTCTCTTCTTAATGTAGAGAAGATGGACCAAAGCAGGGATGTGTTGAGAGCTTCTCCTGCGTGCCAATGGTTGACATACCATTCTAACTTGTGAAAGTGTCACAGAAAGTAGGGGCAGCCTCCTTCTCATGGGAACCTTAGAAGCAACTGTTAGGACAAAGTTGTTGCCAAGGCAGTGACCAAATTCAGTTCCTAAAGGAAGTGACCTCACCTAACTTCTATGGTGATAGAACTCTCTGAACTTGGAATCCAGGAAGCCTGGCACCCAGAGCCAGTCCCGGTCCCAGTCCCAGTTGTCAAACTTATTTTGATTTACCAAGGACAGACTCAGTCTTTCTTGGGACCTACTGATGTGAGGATGGCCAAATGCAAGAAAAGCTATGGAGAGGGGGCTTTCCTGAGAAAGCAGGCATTGACTCACCACTTGATCCTGAAAACTTCACAGAGTTGGCCAAGAAGACCAGATTTGAGACAGAACAGGCCATTTCTGGGAACATAGTATGGCCCACCAGTCAGAGGACTCTCCGGATAGTCACAGACCTTCATGGGGGAAGGAGGTGCCTTTGTGATGTGGGTGTGAGTTTGTGGTTTTTGTCTCATGTTCTGAGAATAGGTATGAAAGAAGGTTTGTTTTGTTTGGAGTGAACGGTTTCCAGTAAGTCGTTTGACAACGCGAGTGTTTCTATGTCAGTGTATCCCACTGCGCCCGTGGTTGTAGACATTAGAAGAGAGAATGCATCAATGAATATGTCCTGTCAGGTAGAAAGCTTCCCAGCATTCATCCTTCCCAATTAATTAATGGACTGCAGCTTGCCTTATTGATGGGCAACACCTACTATCTTCCTAAGATCCTGTTTTCTTCCTGAATTCTGGCCACTCTCCAGAATAGGCTCATGGTTTTGTGTTTAAGATATGTACAACCACGAAGCTCTGTGAAATGACCATGTACTAGATAGCTAAAGGGAATGGCGAGCATCTCAGAAAACTCAGATATCAGTGTGATCAGTAAAGTCTCAGTGGAGAAACCATGCTTGGGGCCTTTTGCTTACCTTTTCTTCTGTTGCCCTGAATGTCAGGAAGGTCTTTTCCGCAGGCCACCACTTTGTGAAGCCTGAAGAAAACAGTTTTCAAATGGAAATGAATGGGTATTATCTGTGGTTCCTTGCTTAATTGTTTTGGAGAGGATGTGTCTGAATCAGCCTATTTGCCCTGTGTGAGGCTGTGGCTTAGTTTCTCACCTTCTGATGGATATAAAGAAAGATCCCATGTGTACATCCAAAACCAAAATGGCCAAAGAGCAGTCCTTGTGGATGAAGTCTCTCGCCTTCCTCTGTAACTTTCCTGAACTTCATCAAGTCAGAATAGGGATCCTTTGGGTAAAATGAGATCTTCAGAGCTCTGCAGAGGCTAGCCCATGGTTGCTTGGGTTTTCTCAAGACTCCAATTCACATAAAGAATCCAAACCCCACAGTCAGTTGACCTCAAATTGAAGAAGTGGAGCAGTATTAATGGGAGGCCTATTTGATCTCTCCTGGTTCACAAGAAGGGTGTCCATGCCACCCTGAATTAGGCAATTTAGGTGCAAGAGAGCTTATTTGGGACACGGACTTGAGCTGTCCCCCTCATGGAAAACTCTAGCCAGAGGTTATTATGTGTGTTGGAGTCTTTTAATTTAAATTGTGGTCATTTGGGTGGCGGTTAGAAGAGATGACTTGGTCCACATGTGCTTGAACTCTGGTGTGATTCCCTTAGAGACTGAGTTCTGCAACTGAACTCAGAGAAGTATTGCCATGAATAGTGTTGAGGTTTCAGAAAGCCAGGCATGAGTGTCGCCCTTGGAAACTGAGTTCTAGGCCCAGGGTGGCTTTCCACAGAGCACTGGGCCTCTCAGCCAGGATACCACATGATTTTATTCTGAAAGACTTGGCACCCATCATTGAGAGTCAAAACTCATATGGACCTCACATTGTAGAGCTAAATGAGCTAAACATCATGTGATCTTTTCACCACTCTTTGGGAAGCCTTACCTGTGAGTGTTCTCCAGAGCTTTCATTGAAATGAGCTTCCTAACCATCTAATGGTTCCTGAATGAATTGAAACTCACAGTGCCTCCAACTTCATCCTTGAAAAATGGCTAGATAAATACCATGAAATTTTTGAAATTCCCATCACCAGGTGGCACTGGAGAACCTTTGGATGACATGTTGCTGATCATGAATGTTCCAGACAGTGTCTTGTTTTACTGGGTTTCATGTAAATAGTGTAGAACAGAGATGTCAGTAAGTTGGACTCTGTTGAGTAGTGGGCCTAGAGCAGTGTTGGCCAGGTATGTGATAAAACATCTGTGTGGGGCCATTTGGATCTGCCATTGGTTTCCAAATGGCTTGTGACTGATATGGCGCAGCCAGCAGAACCTTCTGTGTAAAGGCAACTTATTATATGGAGAGATGTCAGGACATTGTTCAGAATCAGGTTGCAATGGTCAAGGGGTCAAGCTATGTGGGATAGAAGCCTGGTTCTTGTATCATCCTGCAGACCCTGACCCACCACACGTGACAGAACTCCCTCTTGCACTTTGTCCCAGTTGAACTCCTTGTATTTCGTGAAGCAAATACCAAACTCAAAGTGCAGCAGGAAGAAACACCACGAAATGGAGGATGACCATATGGCTTCACAGTCCACACGGGGAGACACTAAGCGCCCAGTGGCCACAGTTTACCTACAAAGAGAGAATTCAGCACTGCTGCCTCGTGTTCATTTTAAAATAAGAAACTTTGTCCTCCTGGTCACATAGATGCAGACCCAGCTTTGAGGTTCTCACTACAAAGGAAGCTTAACTCGTGACAACAACCTATATTTCAGTGCCCAACCTCAGTGGCAGTTTCTCAAAAAGTTTTAGGCAAGCAGAGCTCCATGTTTGTGGAGTGTGTACTTTGTCCTTATTTTTGGAAACTCCTATACCACCTCCAAGTTTGTGCACTCTTGAGCATTTTCCATTCCAGAAATGTAATCACAGATTTTGTAACTCTTCTTCTCTAATTGCGTCTTACTTGGGGCGAAGGTAATGTCAAGGCATGGTTCTGGATGAGAGTGGGAAGATTTGTTGTAGCACATATTTGCATACACATTGGATTAATTTTCCTATTTTCCATTCGAAATTCTGAATCCCTGACACTAACACATATTCTACTAGACTCTGACTACTAATTCTAATATGATGGAGAAAAATAACCCAAACAGTATATAAGTACAT